>NC_084625.1:49107304-49312304 GCF_033978795.1 Nerophis ophidion | reverse complement strand
ATTTCGCATTAATGGTAAGAAGTGTTATATTATTTTAATTGAACACAAACATTATGTTAAAATGTTATAATCATATTTATTACTACAAACATACATTTTTAAGTGCAAATAATTGTGCAGAGACATCCACTGTTTCGAGCAAATATTATTTAAAAAAATATATACAGTTCAGTGTCTTTAAAGGGAAAAACATGGAGTGTAAAACAATGTTAGCCAATGTTAATTTTGACAGGTTTTTAAATTAGTTTCAGTTAAAGTGTTTTGACCAAAATGTGTTTCAGTCATGTGTTAGTCTTGAAAGTACTTTTATTCATTACTAGAGCTGCGAATCTTTGGGTGTCCCACGATTCGATTCAATATCGATTCTTGGGGTCACGATTCGATAATATATCGATTTTTTTCGATTCGATTCTCGATTCGAAAACGATATTTTTCCGATTCAAAAGGATTCTGTATTTATTCAATAGATAGGATTTCAGCAGGATTTACCCCAGTCTGCTGACATGCTAGCAGAGTAGTAGACTTTAAAAAAAAAAGCTTTTATAATTGTAAAGGACAATGTTTTATCAACTGATTGCGATAATCTAAATTGGTTTTTACTATAAAACGAACCAATATGATTTATTATATCTTTGTGAAAACATTGGACACAGTGTGTTGTCAAGCTTATGAGATGCCATGCAAGTGTAAGCCACTGTGACACTATTGTTGTTTTTTATTATTATTATTTTTTTAATAAATGTCTAATGATAATGTCAATGAGGGATTTTTAATCACTGCTATGCTGAAATTATAACTAATATTGATACTGTTGTTGATAATATTCATTTTTGTTTCACTACTTTTGGTTTGGGTCTCCTCTCAATTGCTCTGTTTATTGCAGTTCTGAGTGTTGCTGGGTCAGGTTCGGTTTTGGAATTGGATTGCATTGTTATGGTTTTGCTGTGTAGTGGTTTGTTGGATTGATAGAATTATTATTATTTTTTTAAATAATAATACATTTTAAAAAAAATGAGAATCAATTCTGAATCGCACAACGTATTCGAATCGATTTTTCCCCACACTGCTATTAATTACTATTGCAGAGCATCTCAAAAACTGAATTCACAACCAGACCTGCACTCCATCAATATTTCAATAAGAACATTTCCCCCACACACACTACTGTGGGCAGCACGGTGGGTCAATGGTTAGAGCGTTTGCCTCACAATAACAAGGTCCTGAGTTCAATTCCGGGTTTGAGATCTTTCTGTGTGGATTTGCATGTTCCACCATGACTGTGCGGGACAGGTGGTAGAAAATGGATGGATGGATGGTTAGCTTCAGAATAACAATGTTATTGAAAGGAATAAGAGACTTATTTTACTCTAAAAATGTTGGTCTTACTTAAAAACCCATCCATCCATCCATCCATCCATCTTCTTCCGCTTATCCGAGGTCGGGTCGCGGGGGCAACAGCCTAAGCAGGGAAACCCAGACTTCCCTCTCCCCAGCCACTTCGTCTAGCTCTTCCAGGGCCAGCCGGGAGACATAGTCTTCCCAACGTGTCCTGGGTCTTCCCCGTGGCCTCCTACCGGTTGGACGTGCCCTAAACACCTCCCTAGGGAGGCGTTCGGGTGGCATCCTGACCAGATGCCCGAACATCCTCATCTGGCTCCTCTCCATGTGAAGGAGCAGCGGCTTTACTTTGAGTTCCTCCCGGATGGCAGAGCTTCTCACCCTATCTCTAAGGGAGAGCCCCGCCACACGGCGGAGGAAAGTCATTTGGGCCGCTTGTACCCGTGATCTTATCCTTTCGGTCATGACCCAAAGCTCATGACCATAGGTGAGGATGGGAACGTAGATCGACCGGTAAATTGAGAGCTTTGCCTTCCGGCTCAGCTCCTTCTTCACCACAACGGATCGGTACAACGTCCGCATTACTGAAGACGCCGCACCGATCCGCCTGTCGATCTCACGATCCACTCTTCCCCCACTCGTGAACAAGACTCCTAGGTACTTGAACTCCTCCACTTGGGGCAGGGTCTCCTCCCCAACCTTTTCCGGGCGAGAACCATGGACTCGGACTTGGAGGTGCTGATTCTCATTCCGGTCGCATCACACTCGGCTGCGAACCGATCCAGTGAGAGCTGAAGATCCCGGCCAGATGAAGCCATCAGGACCACATCATCTGCAAAAAGCAGAGACCTAATCCTGCGGTTACCAAACCGGAACCCCTCAACGCCTTGACTGCGCCTAGAAATTCTGTCCATAAAAGTTATAAACAGAATGGGTGACAAAGGACAGCCTTGGCGGAGTCCAACCCTCACTGGAAACGTGTCCGACTTACTGCCAGCAATGCGGACCAAGCTCTGACACTGATCGTACAGGGAGCGGACCGCCACAATAAGACAGTCCGATACCCCATACTCTCTGAGCACTCCCCACAGGACTTCCCGAGGGACACGGTCGAATGCCTTCTCCAAGTCCACGAAGCACATGTAGACTGGTTTGGCAAACTCCCATGCACCCTCAAGAACCCTGCCGAGAGTATAGAGCTGGTCCACAGTTCCACGACCAGGACGAAAACCACACTGTTCCTCCTGAATCCGAGGTTCGACTATCCGGCGTAGTCTCCTCTCCAGTACACCTGAATAAACCTTACCGGGAAGGCTGAGGAGTGTGATCCCACCATAGTTGGAACACACCCTCCGGTCCCCCTTCTTAAAGAGAGGAACCACCACCCCGGTCTGCCAATCCAGAGGTACCGCCCCCGATGTCCACGCGACTTAAAAACCCATCCATTCATTTTCTACTGCTTCTCCGATAATGCACGCATTAAGTTGTGTTCAGTGTTAAAAAATATTATGTGGCTCTCACGGAAATACATTTTAAAATATTTGCCTTTCATGGCTCTCTCAGCCAAAAAGGTTCCCGACCCCTGTTCTAAATCTTAGTGATATATCAGATTATAAGTGGGTTTATTGTGTACCCCTCGCGTTCATATTTCACTGTTTGTTGCAATTTGTTACGTTTCACTTGATTGTAAAATATTTCGATCGAAAGGGGGTGTGACATTCATATTTTGTCAATATTCAGTGTTTTATCGTTCATACAAAAATGTAAAATTACATGTTTCTTAAGGTTGTCTGTCATAAAAAATGTAGCATTCAATCAGACATTATTGTGAGGTTTTGTATTAGTGTTACTAAAAATAAATATACCTGCACCCAGACACATTTTTTTCTCTAAATGTGGCCCCCCAAGTCAAAATAATTGTTCAAACCTACGTGTTTAATGGGCAGTTTCAGCAGGTGATTGAATATATACTTAATTGAACTCATGTACAAACCCCGTTTCGATATGAGTTGGGAAATTGTGTTAGATGTAAATATAAATGCAATACAATGATTTGCTAATCATTTTCAACCCATAATCAATTGAATGCACTACAAAGACAAGATATTTGATGTTCAAACTCATAAACTTAGTTTTTTGCAAATAATAATTAACTTAGAATTTCATGGCTGCAACACATGCCAAAGTAGTTGGGAAAGGGCATGTTCACCACTGTGTTACATCACCTTTTCTTTTAACAATACTCAATAAACGTTTGGGAACTGAGCAAACTAATTTTTGAAGCTTTGAAAGTGGAATTCTTTCCCATTCTTCTTTTATGTAGAGCTTCAGTCGTTCAACAGTCCGGGGTCTCCGCTGTCGTATTTTACGCTTCATAATGCGCCACACATTTTTGATGGGAGACAGGTCTGGACTGCAGGCGGGCCAGGAAAGTACCCGCACTCTTTTTTTACGAAGCCACGCTGTTGTAACACGTGCTGAATGTGGCTTGGCATTGTCCTGCTGAAATAAGCAGGGGCGTCCATGAAAAAGACGGCGCATAGATGGCAGCATATGTTAATCCAAAACCTGTATGTACCTTTCATTATTAATGGTGCCTTCACAGATGTGTAAGTTACCCATGCCTTGGGCACTAATGCACACCCATAAAATCAAAGATACTGGCTTTCGAACTTTGCATCGATAACAGTCTGGATGGTTCGCTTCCCCTTTGGTCCGGATAACACGATGTCGAATATTTCCAAAAACAATTTGAAATGTGGACTCGTCAGACCACAGAACACTTTTCCACTTTGCATCAGTCTATCTTAGATGATCTCAGGCCCAGAGAAGCCAGCGGCGTGTCTGGATGTTGTTGATAAATGGCTTTCGCTTTGCATAGTAGAGCTTTAACTTGCACTTACAGATGTAGCGACCAACTGTATTTAGTGACAGTGGTTTTCTGCAGTGTTCCTGAGCCCATGTGGTGATATCCTTTAGAGATGGATGTCGGTTTTTGATACAGTGCCGTCTGAGGGATCGAAGGTCACGGTCATTCAATGTTGGTTTCCGGCCATGCCGCTTACGTGGAGTGATTTCTCCAGATTCTCTGAACCTTTTGATGATATTATGGAGCGTAGATGTTGAAATCCCTACATTTCTTGCAATTGCACTTTGAGAAACCTTGTTCTTAAACTGTTTGACTATTTGCTCACGCAGTTGTGGACAAAGGGGTGTACCTCGCCCCGTCCTTTCTTGTGAAAGACTGAGCATTTTTTAGGGAAGCTGTTTTTATACCCAATCATGGCACCCACCTGTTCCCAATTAGCCTGCACACCTGTGGGATGTTCCAAATAAGTGTTTGATGAGCATTCCTCAACTTTGTCAGTATTTATTGCCACCTTTCCCAACGTCTTTGTCACGTGTTGCTGGCATCAAATTCTAAAGTTAATGATTATTTGCAAAATAATTAAGAATGTTATGAGTTTGAACATCAAATATGTTGTCTTTGTAGCATATTCAATTGAATATGGGTTGAAAATGATTAGCAAATTATTGTATTCCGTTTATATTTACATTTAACACTATTTCCCAACTCATATGGAAACAGGGTTTGTATTTCTGCGTACACAATGTGTGTACTGAAAGCATAAAGACACTTACAGGGGGTCCGTCAGCCCCGGGTAGTCCAGGTAAACCTGACCTGCCCTGCGGTCCCTGCAGAAGAGAGAAACACAAATACCGGGTCAAGAGTCAAAGGGTCGGGAAAACATAATAGTTTTTGGCGTATAATAGACACATTTTGCACAAAAACATGTAGAATCGGTACGTACCTTTTCACCGGGTGGTCCAATAGGGCCTTGGGGACCGGGGAGACCCTATGTGACACATAACACAGAAGTGAGGCTCGGTTGCTATGACGACACACGCACTCAAGACATAATCGACTGTGAGGTATGTGTTAAAGAGTTGAGCTGGGGGGGGAATATGTGAAGCTGGCGTGTGCATTTGTTTCTACATTTCTAATCGCGGGCAATAATGCCTTTTAAGACAACTCAAGCTTGCTCCGACAGCTGCTGGAATTCCTCGAACGTGAACAGGATCCTCTGGGAATATTCCATTTGACATGAGCTCACCTGAGTCCCTGAGATGCCTTGTTGGCCCGGTGGTCCGGGTTCTCCTTGCGGGCCCTGAAAGGACGACGGAAACGAGGGGTCAAAACATGCAGTGCCTCAAAAGTGTCGCTTGTTTGTATTGTCAGGCGTCAGAGTTTCTGCCTAACAACAGGACGAATATCAAAATAATTTAAGGTAGTTTGTGTCAGGCTTGCCACTGACAGTTTGTTTGTTATTTACTTTTTCCTCTGTGTGTTTAGTAGTTATTTTGGTTCAGCTCTTCCTGTTTGTCTCCCTGAGTGCTTTGTTTCCCCGCAGATGCGGCTGATTGGCACCTGGCCACACCTGGTGTCAATCAGCCCGCTCCTATTTGTACCTGCTTTGTCTTCCAGTCAGGGCTGGATTATTGTATTGCATGTCGCTCTCGTAGGCGGTTGTCCAATCGGATGCAATACAATAATCCAGCCCTGACTGGAAGACAAAGCAGGTACAAGTAGGTGCGGGCTGATTGACACCAGGTGTGGTCAGGTGCCAATCAGCCGTAGCTGAGGGGAAACAAAGCACGCAGGGAGACAAACAGGAAGGTGAATCAAAATAAGAGAGCTGACAGGAACTAAGGACAGGATATACTAAACACACAGTGGAAAAACTAAAACACAGTGGCAAGCTTGACAGTTTGCATTGATGTAAAATAAGAAAATAGCAGTAAAATACTGATTTAATATATATAACCATTTTTTATACAACTTAAAAATATGGCCTGGGATTCATTCCAATACAGGACTTGCTATTAATACTTTAATACACATGAGATACCTGTTTTTATGTATTTAATGGTTCATAAAGTAACTTTATGCCCATCTTTTCCCAGCAGGCACAAGACATTGAAACAACGTTGAGAATTTGTTGAATTAAGTCCTGACATTCAGCAAGTCCGACCTAACGTTGAAACAACATGCTTTTTGGCAACGTTTAATCAATGTTGGGTTCTGACGTTGATTTGATCATTGAATTTTGTTCATTTTCCAACCAATATTCTATAACTCAAACCTAATGTTAAAACAATATACTTTTTGACAACGTTTAATCAATGTCAGGTTGTGACGTTGATTTGACAGTTGAAATTTGGTCATTTTCCTAACAATATTCCACAACTCAAACCTAATATTGAAACAACATGCTTTTTGACGACGTTTAATAAATGTCAGGTTGTGACGTTGATTTGACCATTGAATTTTGGTCATTTCCCAACCAATATTCCACAACACAAATTCAACGTTGAAACAACATGCTTTTTGGCGACGTTTAATCAATGTTGGGTTTTCACGTTGATTTGACCATTGAAATTTGGTCATTCTCCAAACAACAACATACAACTCAAACCTAACGTTGAAACAACATGCTTTTTGACGACGTTTATTCAATGTTGGGTTCTGACGTTGATTTGACCATTGAATTTTGGTCATTTTCCAACCAATAATCACCAACTCATACCTAACGTTGAAACAACATACTTTTTGACAACGTTTAATCAATGTCAGGTTGTGACTTGGATTTTACCGTTGAAATTTGGTCATTTTCCTAACAATATTCTACAACTCAAACCTAACGTTGAAACAACATGCTTTTTGGCGACGTTTAATCAATGTTGGGTTCTGACGTTGATTTGACCATTGAATTTTGGTCATTTTCCAAACAATATTCTACAACTCAAACCTAACGTTGAAACAACATACTTTTTGACAACGTTTAATCAATGTCAGGTTGTGACTTGGATTTGACCGTTGAAATTTGGTCATTTTCCTAACAATATTCTACAACTCAAACCTAACGTTGAAACAACATGCTTTTTGGCGACGTTTAATCAATGTTGGGTTCTGACGTTGATTTGACCATTGAATTTTGGTCATTTTCCAAACAATATTCTACAACTCAAACCTAACGTTGAAACAACATACTTTTTGACAACGTTTAATCAATGTCAGGTTGTGACTTGGATTTGACCGTTGAAATTTGGTCATTTTCCTAACAATATTCTACAACTCAAACCTAACGTTGAAACAACATGCTTTTTGGCGACGTTTAATCAATGTTGGGTTCTGACGTTGATTTGACCATTGAATTTTGGTCATTTTCCAAACAATATTCTACAACTCAAACCTAACGTTGAAACAACATACTTTTTGACAACGTTTAATCAATGTCAGGTTGTGACTTGGATTTGACCGTTGAAATTTGGTCATTTTCCTAACAATATTCTACAACTCAAACCTAACGTTGAAACAACATGCTTTTTGGCGACGTTTAATCAATGTTGGGTTCTGACTTGGATTTGACCATTGAATTTTGGTCATTTTCCAAACAATATTCTACAACTCAAACCTAACGTTGAAACAACATACTTTTTGACAACGTTTAATCAATGTCAGGTTGTGACTTGGATTTGACCATTGAAATTTGGTCATTTACCTAACAATATTCTACAACTCAAACCTAACGTTGAAACAACATACTTTTTGACAACGTTTAATCAATGTCAGGTTGTGACTTGGATTTGACCATTGAAATTTGGTCATTTACCTAACAATATTCTACAACTCAAACCTAACGTTGAAACAACATACTTTTTGACAACGTTTAATCAATGTCAGGTTCTGACTTGGATTTGACCGTTGAAATTTGGTCATTTTCCAAACAATGTTCTACAACTCAAACCTAACATTGAAACAACATACTTTTTGACAACGTTTAATCAATGTCAGGTTGTGACTTGGATTTGACCATTGAAATTTGGTCATTTACCTAACAATATTCTACAACTCAAACCTAACGTTGAAACAACATGCTTTTTGGCGACGTTTAATCAATGTTGGGTTCTGACGTTGATCTGACCATTGAATTTTGGTCATTTTCCAAACAATATTCTACAACTCAAACCTAACGTTGAAACAACATACTTTTTGACAACGTTTAATCAATGTCAGGTTCTGACTTGGATTTGACCGTTGAAATTTGGTCATTTTCCAAACAATGTTCTACAACTCAAACCTAACATTGAAACAACATACTTTTTGACAACGTTTAATCAATGTCAGGTTGTGACGATTTGACCGTTGAAATTTGGTCATTTTCCAAACAACATTATACAACTCAAACCTACCGTTGAAACAACGTGCTTTTTAACGACGTTTAATCAATGTCCAGTTGTGACGCTAATTTGACCGTTGAAATTTGGTCATTTTCCCACCAACAACATTGTCTCAATATACTAACATTTTGCAACGTTGTTTCAAAGTCAGTTTTAAAGGACGTAAAGTCAACGTTGTATCAATGTCTTGTGCCTGCTGGGTTACTTGAATAGTTTTTTTTTAGTTTTAAATATAAACATACAAACATTAGACAGGAAGTTAGCATCTTACCATGTTTCCTTTTGGACCGGGTGGCCCATCAACCCCAGCAACACCCTGCCGGGGACAAATAGCAAAACATTTCACCTTATACCAACGACAGGAAGTGAAACATTGTCGGATAGTGTGAGAGGCGTACAGGTGATCCAGGGGGTCCCGGGGAACCGCGGGGTCCCAATAAACCTCTTGGACCCTGCAGGGGACAAAAATAAAAAAAACACCAATTCACTTGTAAGCAATACTAAAAATGCTTGTGTGCACCACTTGTAGATACTTTTTAGACTAAGGACTACAGATGGAAATGATCCAAAACTGGTGCGGCCTTGGATTCTGACGTGCGCTCTGTACATAAACTAAAACATAATATGGGCGTCAAAAAATAGAGGGATGGACTTTATTTAGAGCTAAGGATTTTCAGTCCAATCTGATTTGCTAGATTTTGCCCATAATCGACCATCGGTCGACTACAAAACGTTTTGTTATGCACGCAACCTAAGCTAATAGGTGATCCCCACAAATAATCAGATCTACTTTGGGACGTTTTCCACCTTTCTAAAAAAAAAAGGCTAAAACACTCAGATAAATAAACAAATTGGATAGTTTAGTGAGGTCTCAGGGTCCGCAGGTTGAGACTTTAGCGCTCACCATTACAGACTAGTGGAGGATCGAGGATCAACTTGATATATTTTATACATTAAAGATATTAAGACCAATATAATTTAGTTTAATCAATACAAGATGACTGTAGTAGATTTGTATTACAGGTGATGACTCTCACTATTATGTTAGATCCACTATGGACTGGACTCTCACAATATTATGCTAGATCCACTATGGATTGGACTCTCACTATTACGTTGGATTCACTATGGACTGGACTCTCACAAAGTTATGCTAGATCCACTATGGACTGGACTCTCACAATGTTATGCTAGATCCACTTTGGATTGGACTCTCACTATTATATTAGATCCACTATGGACTGGACTCTCACAATATTCTGCTAGATCCACTATGGATTGGACTCTCACTATTATGTTGGATCCACTATGGACTGGACTCTCACAAAGTTATGCTAGATCCACTATGGACTGGACTCTCACAATGTTATGCTAGATCCACTTTGGATTGGACTCTCACAATGTTATGCTAGATCCACTTTGGATTGGACTCTCACTATTATATCAGATCCACTATGGACTGGACTCTCACAATATTATGCTAGATCCACTATGGATTGGACTATCACTATGATGTTAGATGCACTATGCCTTGACTCTCACTCTTATGTTAGATCCACTATGGACTGGACTCTCACAAAGTTATGCTAGATCCACTATGGATTGGACTCTCACTATTATGTTAGATCCACTATGGACTGGACTCTCACAATGTTATGCTAGATCCACTATGGACTGGACTCTCACAAAGTTATGCTGGATCCACTATGGATTGGACTCTCACTATTATGTTAGATCCACTATGGACTGGACTCTCACAATATTATGCTAGAACCACTATGGATTGGACTATCACTATTATGTTAGATCCACTATGAACTGGACTCTCACTATTATGTTAGATCCACTATGGACTGGACTCTCACTATTATGTTAGATCCACTATGGACTGGACTCTCACAGTATTATGTTAGATCCACTATGAACTGGACTCTCACTATGATGTTAAATCCACTATGGACTGGAGTCTCACACTATTATGTTAGATCCACTGTGGACTGCACTCACTATTATGTTAAATCCACTATGGACTGGACTCCCTCACTATTATATTAGATCCACTGTGGACTGAACTCTCACAATATTATGCTAGATCCACTATGAACTGGACTCTCACTATTATGTTAGATCCACTATGGACTGGACTCTCACTATTATGTTAGATCCACTATGGACTGGACTCTCACAATATTATGTTAGATCCACTATGGACTGGACTCTCACACTATTATGTTAGATCCACTATGGACTGGACTCTCACTATGATGTTAAATCCACTATGGACTGGAGTCTCACACTATTATGTTAGATCCACTGTGGACTGCACTCACTATTATGTTAAATCCACTATGGACTGGACTCCCTCACTATTATATTAGATCCACTGTGGACTGGACTCTCACAATATTATGCTAGATCCACTATTAACTGGACTCTCACTATTATGTTAGATCCACTATGGACTGGACTCTCACTATTATGTTAGATCCACTATGGACTGGACTCTCACAATATTATGTTAGATCCACTCGACGTCCATGGCACCGGTCGCCCTAGGGGAGGGGGGTCTCCACATCTGCGGTCCTCACCAAGGTTTCTCATTGTCCCATTAGGTTGAGTTCTATATATATATATATATATATATATATATATTAATTACGCTCGTTAATCGAGGTACTACTTGTCAGAATGACTGCATCTAAGTTATCACAAAACTTTGTGTTTCAATGATTTCCTCGGCGAGCGGACAAAAAGCCGTCTTTAATCCTACCAAGCAGAAGGCTTGTAAAACTCCGCTGTGTAGGATGGGAAGCAACATGAAGGTGTTCTGTTTCTTTCATGTATTGTAATCCACATAAATATATGGTCTTGACCCAAAAACTACAAAGCTTTTCTTTGAACTGTTTAGGACCTTTTCTTTTAACTGTTTTAATCAAAGGCGATGGCTGTTTACGACCCCTGTCCCTTAGAAACAGCTGTTGCCGTGTAATAATGGAAAGTCCAAATAAAAGAGGAGAAGTACAATCTTTCGGCAGAGCATGAGCATGGGGTTTTTTATTTTTTCCTGAGGAAACTCTCCTGAAAGAATCAAAGTACTATCTATCTATCTATCTATCTATCTATCTATCTATCTATCTATCTATCTATCTATCTGATGGAGCCAAATTTAATTCTGCCTCTGTGTAATTCCTTGCTTCTTGTCTTGTTCAATAGATGTCATCAGTATTTGAACCTGACACTACCGTACAGGCAAAAAATGGGAATATTTCAGGTAAAATTGCAAATGTTGATTAACCATGATGAACTAATTAGTAGATTCTGAGGATGGTAAACATGTGACAGCCTTACACTCTCGCCAGCCAACCCTCGGGGCCCAATCTCTCCATCTTCGCCCTGTGTGGAGAAAACACATTCACGGTTTGGACATTAACAAACATTGCTTCAAAATCAAACTGCTGGAGTTTTGATAGGGAGGATAGGTGCAACCCAACGCCCCTTACAAACCGCCCGAGGGCTCAATATGTCCACCTCCATAAAAGTTGTTGGCGGAGGTGTGTTTAGAAGTACTCACCCTCTGTCCGTCCTCTCCAGAAGCACCGGTGGGTCCCATTGGCCCCGGCTCGCCCTGACAAATGAGATTAGTCAAATCAGCAAATTCCTTTTGTCATATCCTACCTTATAAAAACACTCTATTTATTCAGTTTTATTACATTCGTTATGATTTTATTATGAGGTTTGATCCAGACTAAGTCAATACTACACAATAACCTAACAAAGTCATAAACTACTATCGACTACTTAATTAAAACCCTTAGCTTTTTGCCCCCAAAGTCCTTGTGTATCCGAGGAATTATTCCCTGAGCTTGTGAAGATGAACGAAAACAACAACAAAATCCATTTGGAGAAAATAGATGTATTGATCTGATCACTCTAGTACCGATCATGTACTGATACTACCTTTGGTACTGGCTGTGAAAATGCGGATACACCAACTTTTATTTTATACTCTCTTTAACTCCTATTGATCTACTTGTGAATTTCCCGGTAATTATTACTTACTTTCTGCTGTAACACTTCTTAAATTGTTTAAAGCTAGGTTAGCTTAGTTATTAGCATGCCTGCTCCTGGCTTGTTTTTTGTTCTGTGTGACATGTTTAACGTCATCCTCCAGTGATAATAACACCTGGTAGTGATACCTAAGATACTAAGGAATCAGCCACTCAAGGAGCCCAAAGGCCGTTCGTCGCAATGGAAGGTTTGGGCACCAGTCTGTGGGACCACAGACTGGGGTGATTTCTGAACTGAATCGCAAGATGGATCACATCACGGAAAAGCTGGTTGAAAGGGAAAAATTGGGTATGAGAGCCAGCATGGACGAATAGAACAGACAAGCCATTGTAATGTCTGCTCGCGGAAAAAAACAAAAGTCCTAATCTATGATTTGACTCCCTCGAATGGCCTTGACGCTGCAACAACAGGAGCAGGCTGTTCTGAAAACATCCCTCTAGGACTCCTCAATGATGGACGCTTTTGACCTCCCTCCCTCCTCAACGACACCTGGAGTCGAACTTTTGCTTGCATGCAGAACGGCCCCAGGCCTATGGACACTACATCGACACACCCAAGACAGTGGGCATATATACACACAAAACCTTCACCACCCCTTGATTCGCACTGCTTGTTTGCCTAATCTTGAACGGGTTTAAGAAATGCAGTTTATTTGCCATAAAAGATGTGATTATTAATTTAGGGTAGTGATGCCACACTGTTTTCTCTGTGTAACATGTTGAGTGTTGTCCTCCAGTGATAAAAACTCTTCGTAGTGATACCGAAGATGCTAAAAAATGCAGTTTATTTGCCATAAAGGATGTGATTATTAATTTAAGGGAACGACGCCACCCTGTTTTCTCTGTGTAACATGTTTAGCATCGTCCTCCAGTGATAATAACTCTCGGTAATGATACCTAAGATGCTACGAAATGCAGTTTATTTGCCATAAAATATGTGATTATTAATTTCGAGGAGCGACAGAACACTGTTTTCTCTGTGTAACATGTTTAGCGTTGTCCTCCAGTGATAATAACTCTTAGTAGTGATACCTAAGATACTACGAAATGCAGTTTATTTGCCATAAAGGATGTGACTATTCGTTTAGGAGAGCAACGCCACACTGTTTTCTCTGTGTAACATGTTTAACGTCGTCCTCCAGTGATAATATCTCTCGGTAGTGATACCTAAGATGCTACAAAATGCAGTTTATTTGCCATAAAAGATGAGATTATTAGTTTAGGGGAGCGATGCCACACTGTTTTCTCTGTGTAACATGTTTAGCATCGTCCTCCAGTGATAATAACACTTGGTAGTGATACTCAAAGGGGAACATTATCACCAGACCTATGTAAGCGTCAATATATACCTTGATGGTGTACAAAAAAGACCATATATATTTTGAACCGATTTCCGAACTCTAAATGGGTGAATTTTGGCGAATTAAACGCCTTTCTGTTTATCGCTCTGGAGGCGACGACGTCAGAACGTGACGTCGCCGAGGTAATACAGCCGCCATTTTCATTTTCAACACATTGTAAACATTGGGGTCTCAGATCTGTTATTTTCCGTTTTTTCGACTATTTTTTGGAACCTTGGAGACATCATGCCTCGTCGGTGTGTTGTCGGAGGGTGTAACAACACTAACAGGGAGGGATTCAAGTTGCACCACTGGCCCCAAGATGCCAAAGTGTCTGCCGCCAGACCCCCATTGAATGTGCCAGAGTGTCTCCACATTTTACCGGCGATGCTAAAGCAGACATGGCACAGAGATGTATGGATAACTTGCAGATGCATTTGCAACGATAAAGTCAACGAAATCACAAAGGTGAGTTTTGTTGATGTTGACTTATGTGCGAATCAGACATATTTGGTTGCGGCGTGACTGCCAGCTAATCGATGCTAACATGCTACGCTAATCGACGCTAACATGCTATTTACCGGCGGTGCTAAAGCAGACATGGCACAGAGATGTATGGATAACCTGCAGATGCATTTGCAACTATGTTACGTTTCCTTCCACCCACATTTAATGCGAAACAAACACTTACCAATCGACGGATTTATGTTTCTCCAGTGTCACAAGATGCGAAAGTCCTGATCGTTTGGTCCGCACATTTTAACGGCGATGCTAACGCAGCTATTCGGCCATGCTATGGCTATGAATAGCGTCAATAGCTTCAGTTTCTTCTTCAATACTTTCATACTCCAACCATCTCTTTCAATACATGCGTAATCTGTTGAATCGCTTAAACCGCTGAAATCCGAGTCTGAATCCGAGCTAATGTCGCTATATCTTGCTGTGGTATTCCCATTGTTTGTTTACATTGGCAGCACTGTGTGACGTCACAGGGAAATGGATAGTGGTTTTGAAGACAGCGAAAATAAGGCACTTTAAAGCTTTATTTAGGGATATTCCGAGACCAGTAAAAATTTGAAAAAAACTTCCAAAAATACAACAAGCTACTGGGAACTGATTTTTATTGTTTTTAA
This sequence comes from Nerophis ophidion, assembly GCF_033978795.1. Taxonomy (NCBI): domain Eukaryota; kingdom Metazoa; phylum Chordata; class Actinopteri; order Syngnathiformes; family Syngnathidae; genus Nerophis; species Nerophis ophidion. Next base: position 49,297,184 of record NC_084625.1, on the reverse strand, counting down.
CCCTTTTGGAATTGTGATAGTGTTCCCCTTTAAGATAGTAAAAATGCAGTTTATTAGCCATAAAAGATGTGATTATTAATTTAAGGGAGCGACGGCACATTGTTTTCTCTGAGTAACATGTTTAGCATTGTCCTCCAGTGATAATAATACCTGGTAGTGATACCTAAGATGCTACGAAATGCAGTTTATTTGCCATAAAGGATGTGATTATTAATTAAGGGGAGCGACGCCACCCTGTTTTCTCTGTGTAACATGTTTAGCATCTTCCTCCTAAAGAGACAAACTCATCAAAGCTCATCAAACAAGGAGAAACAATTTTGACTTATTTTGCAGTCTGAAATGGAATTGCACTCACTCTGTGTCCTTTTTCACCGGGCAGTCCAGGGAGTCCATCAAAGCCTCGGTCACCCTATTTTACAAAAAAATAAAAAATAAATTAAACATGAGCCGCGTCCTATTTTTTTGTGCAAAAAAACACCCCAAAAGATGAACTGGCATAGGTGGTACCTTGCTGCCTGGCTCTCCAGGCATGCCGCGTGCACCGTCAGCTCCTGCACGGCCCTGGAGAGAGGATCCAAATACACAAGTTTTACCAGTGAAAAACGCAGAGTGAAGGCAGAGGTGTGGAAACTATCAACAATATTCATATATTATGCAAAGAATGCGAAATATGTTTTAATTGTACTACAGATAGTGTAGTAAGAGTGAATAATATATCCTCTTTGACTCATTAGTCAGACTTGTAGTAGTTCTTCGTCTATAACTGGTTCATGTTTATTAGTAAATGAGTCAGTCAATAATACATCCTCTTTGACTCATTATTCAGACTTGTATTAGTGATTCGTCCATAACTGGTTTGTGTTTATCAGCAAATTAATCAGTCAATAATACATCCTCTTTGACTCATTATTCAGACTGTATTAGTGGTTAATCTATAACTGGTTTGTGTTTATCAGCAAATGAGTCAGTCAATAATACATCCTCTTTGACTCATTATTCAAACTTGTATTAGTGATTCATCTATAACTGGTTTCTGTTCATTAGTAAATTAGTAAATTATACATCCTCTTTGACTCATTATTCAGACTTGTATTAGGGATTCGCCAATAACTGGTTCTTGTTTAATAGTAAATGAGTCAGTCAATAATACATCCTCTTTGACTCATTATTCAAACTAGTATTAGTGATTCGTCCATAACTGGTTTGTGTTTATCAGTAAATTAGTCAGTCAATAATACATCCTCTTTAACTCATTATTCAAACATGTAATAGTGATTAACCTATAACTGGTTTGTGTGTATTAATAAATTAGTCAGTCAATAATACATCCTCTTTGACTCATTATTCAAACTTATGTTAGTTATTCGCCTATAACTGGTTCTTGTTTAATAGTAAATGAGTCAGTCAATAATACATCCTCTTTGACTCATTATTCAAACTAGTATTAGTGATTCGTCCATAACTGGTTTGTGTTTATCAGTAAATTAGTCAGTCAATAATACATCCTCTTTAACTCATTATTCAAACATGTAATAGTGATTAACCTATAACTGGTTTGTGTGTATTAATAAATTAGTCAGTCAATAATACATCCTCTTTGACTCATTATTCAAGCTTATATTAGTGATTCGTCCATAACTGGTTTGTGTTTATTAGTAAATTATTCAATCAATTGTTCATCCTCTTTGACTCATTATTCAAACTTGTATTAGGGATTCATCTATAACTGGTTTCTGTTCATTAGTAAATTAGTCAATAATACATCCTCTTTGACTCATTATTCCGACCGTATGAGTGATTAACCTATAATTGGTTTGTGTGTATCAGCAAATTAGTCAGTCAATAATACATCCTTTTTGACTCATTATTTCAACTAGTATTAGGGATTCGCTAATAACTGGTTTGTGTTTATTAGTAAATTATTCAATCAATTGTTCATCCTCTTTGACTCATTATTCAAACTAGTATTAGTGATTCACCTATAACTGGTTTGTGTGTATTAATAAATTAGTCAGTCAATAATACATCCTCTTTGACGCATTATTCAAACTTATGTTAGTTATTCGCCTATAACTGGTTTGTATTTATTAGCAAATTAGTCAGTTAATAACACATCCTCTTTGACTCATTATTCAAACTAGTATTAGGGATTCGCCAATACCTGGTTCATGTTAATTAGTAAATTATTCAATCAATTGTTCATCCTCTTTGACTCATTATTCAAACTTGTATTAGTGATTCACCTATAACTGGTTTCTGTTCATTAGTAAATTAGTCAATAATACATCCTCTTTGACTCACTATTCCGACCGTATGAGTGATTAATCTATAACTGGCTTGTGTTTATCAGCAAATTAGTCAGTCAATAATACATCCTCTTTGACTCATTATTCAAACTTGTATTAGTAATTCATCTATATCTGGTTTGCATTTATTAGTAAATTATTCAATCAATTGTTCATCCTCTTTGACTCATTATTCAAACTTGTATTAGTGATTCATCTATAACTGGTTTCTGTTCATTAGTAAATTAGTCAGTCAATTATACATCATCTTTGACTCATTATTCAAACTTGTATTAGTGATTTGTCTATACCTGGTTTGTGTTTATTAGTAAATTAGTCAGTCGATTGTTCATCCTCTTTGACTCATTACTCAAACTTGTATTAGTGATTCATCTATAACTGGTTTCTGTTCATTAGTAAATTAGTCAATTATACATCCTCTTTGACTCATTATTCCGACCGTATGAGTGATTCACCTATAACTGGTTTGTGTGTATCAGCAAATTAGTCAGTCAATAATACATCCTCTTTGACTCATTATTCCAACCAATATTAGTGATTCGTCCATAACTGGTTCATGTTTATTAGTAAATGAGTCAGTCAATAATACATCCTCTTTGACTCATTATTTAAACTTGTATTAGTGATTCATCTATAACTGGTTTCTGTTCATTAGTAAATTAGTCAATAATACATCCTCTTTGACTCATTATTCAGACTCGTATTAGTGATTCACCTTTAACTGGTTCCTGTTTATTAATAAATTGGTAAAGATTGACTGCAAGTTGCCACTAATTGGGGCCCTCACGTCCTCAGTAACTCACTTTGGCATTTTCAGACGGATTAAAAGAGCGGCCATTGATCCGCGGCCTGAAAGCCTTACAGCACGTATCAAGCGATTGCTTGTTGGGTTGGGGAATAATCCTCTCCAACAACTGCGTGCGACAAACCCGCACGAAGCGTGAGGGAGGGTCATTGAGTTCACTCACCCTTTTTCCGGCTTTCCCAGTTTGTCCGGGAGGCCCTTGAACGCCACGGGGACCCTACGGACACACATAAGGACCATTCACAAAATCCTCTGTTCAAATAGTTCCCGTAAATTCCTCATATTTTTAACTTGAACAAGGATGGTAACCACGGTGACGGCGGAACGTGTTCCCTCATTTTACAAACGTTGACAGATGCGCCATTTAAATTTTTGTACTCACCTGAGGGCCGTGGTCTCCAGCTTCACCCTTCAGCCCATTAGAACCTGGCAGGCCCTTGAGAGGAGAGGAGAGGACTCAGGTCAACATGTGGTCTCTAAAACTGTCACCTGGGCACTTTTTTTCCCCTCCAACAAAGGCAGGGTTTGTTTGAATACAACCAGTAGGGGGCGCCATTTAGCTACAATACAACGTCCAACCTTGACCTGTGTAACTGGTCAAAGGCTTTAGTTATTATTGGTTGTGTCAAATGATTTTTGTTTTTAATTCGACTAATAATTACCTGTATAAATAAAAAAAATTAAAAAAAGCCCAATATTTGTGCACTAATGCAATTTTATCATCAGAATGTCACACAGGAACATGTTTTAAAGCAGGGGTCACCAACCTTTTTGAAAGCAAGAGCTACTTCTTGGGTAATTATTAATGCGAAGGGCTACCAGTTTGATACACACTTAAATAAATCGCTAGAAATAGCCGATTTGCTCAATTTACCTTTAATAAATAAATCTATATATATATTAAAAAATGGGTATTTCTGTCCGTCATTCCGTCGTACATTTTTTTTCCTTTTACGGAAGGTTTTTAGTAAAGAAAAAATGATGAAAAAAACACTTAATTGAACGGTTTAAAAGAGGAGAAAACACAAAAAAAATTAAAATTAAATTGTATCTGAGATAGGCGCCAGTGCCCCCCGCAACCCCGAAAGGGAATAAGCGGTAGAAAATGGATGGATGGATTTTTAAACAGTTTATCTTCAATTTCGACTCTTTTAAAATTCTAAATTCAACCGAAAAAAATGAATAGAAAAACTAGCTAATTCGAATATTTTTTAATAAAAAAAAAAAAAAAATGTATGGAACATTAGTAATTTTTCCTGATTAAGATTAATTTTAGAATTTTGATGACATGTTTTAAATAGGTTAAAATCCCATCAGCACTTTGTTGGAATATATAACAAATGGGACCAAGCTATATTTCTAACAAAGACAAATAATTATTTCTTCTAGATTTTCCAGAACAAAAATTTTAAAAGAAATTAAAAACATTTTAAAATAAGATTTAAATTTGATTCTACAGATTTTCCAGAATTTTTTTTTAAATTTTAATCATAATAAGTTTGAAGAAATATTTCACAAATATTCTTCCTCGAAAAAACAGAAGCTAAAATGAAGAATTAAATTAAAATGTATTTATTATTCTTTACAATAAAGAAAAAAAAAATACTTAAAACATTGATTTAAATTGTCAGGAAAGAAGAGGAAAGAATTTAAAAGGTAAAAAGATATATGTGTTTAAAAATCTTAAAATAATTTTTAAGGTTGTATTTTTTTCTCTAAAATTGTCTTTCTGAAAGTTATAAGAAGCAAAGTAAAAAAAAAGAAAGAATTTATTCAAACAAGTGAAGACCAAGTCTTTACAATATTTTCTTGGATTTTCAAATTCTATTTAAGTTTTGTCTCTCTTAGAATTTAAAATGTCGAGCAAAGCGAGACCAGCTTGTTGGTAAATAAATAAAATGTAAAAAATAGAGGCAGCTCACTGGTAAGTGCTGCTATTTGAGCTATTTTTAGAACAGGCCAGAGGGCGACTCCTCTGGTCCTTATGGGCAACCTGGTGCCCGCGGGCAACGTGTTGGTGACCCCTGTTTTAAAGTATTTACTTGAATGCACAACATGTATGTGCTAAAAATATATATATATATTATTTGTTTATTTTGAATTTTGAAAACAATGTGACAGTCGCACAGTAAGCACTGACCTGTTCAATGATTATGTAAATAAACCTTCCAGGTGACCAAAGTATGTGGGGTCTAAATAAATCCTGTGATTAATGTACATATGTACATAATTAATGTTATTATCATTATTTTTTAATTAATTAAATGAGTTACCTTTTTTTTTTGCCTCGGCTTTGGGTCGAGCTACGTCACTCGTGCGGGCCGGAAATACGCAATCGCCAGCGGAAGTGGATTCTTCATCACAACATCCGGTTTCAGTTTTTTTTAATTTAAGACGACCGAATTTTTTCGTCAATAGTGCACAAATAATATACTACTTATGTAATTTATGAATATATATTTTGATTTTGAAGAAATAACGACTGAAGAAAGACCGGAATTTACGCTTACATGTGAGTTGAAAAATAAAGCTCACGTCGACCAACGCTGATGTCCGCGTTTCCTCTACTTAACAACCATTAAAATATTAGAAACCTCCTAAATATATCAAACTACATTCATCCATTTATACATTACATCACTTTAATTTATTTTCACGTAAAAACACTCATGTTTATGGTGTCGCAATTTTTATTTTATTTTGTAGTAGTAGTAGCGACTTCCTCCCGGTTTTCCCCAAAACTTTATTTTACTACCACACATTTAGCAATTCCAATAACGATAATCAAGTGTTTTCATACAATAACAAAATAAATAACACATGAACATAAAGAAGTAACGAATAAAACAAACATGTATGATAAAATACATTTAAAATAAAACATAAAAATAGAACAAGGAACGGGCTATAAGCTTTTATTTTCCCGGTCAACTTCCTTTGTGTTCACTTTATCAAAGTGCGCATTTACACTGGAGTCGGATAAAAATCACATTTTAATTGCAGTGTAAACAGTCAGCTGGAAAATAAAAATAAATAAATAAATAAATTCATCTATCCATCAATTTTCCACCGCTTATCCCTATTTTAGCTACATTCGGGCGGAAGGCGGCGTACACCCTGGACAAGTCACCACCTCATATAGACAGACAACATTCACACAAAAATACGTTTTTTAAAACATCCAATTCGGGACCACCAAAATTAAAAGTGGTCCTATTTATTATTCATATTTATTAGACACAACCTCTTGCGAATGCAGATGTCAACAAAGAAGATTCTGGGCTCTAAAGAGCTTATATTAACACAAAATTAAAGGCCTACTGAAATGAGATTTTCTTATTCAAACGGGGATAGCAGGTCCATTCGCAATATTGCCATATTTTTGCTGAAAGGATTTAGTAGAGAACATCGACGATAAAGTTCGCAACTTTTGGTCGCTAATAAAAAAGCCTTGCCTGTACCGGAAGTAGCAGACCATGTGCCCGTGACATCACGGGTTGTGGAGCTCCTCACATCTGAACATTGTTTACAATCATGGCCACCAGCAGCGAGAGCGATTCGGACCAAGAAAGCGACGATTTCCCTATTAATTTGAGCGAGGATGAAAGATTTGTGGATGAGGATAATGAGAATGAAAGACTCGACACATTTACTAGGATATTTCTGGAAAAATCCCGTATCTGCTTATTGTGTTACTAGTGTTTCAGCGAGATTATAAGGTACTTAAAAGTCGGAGGGGTGTGGCCGCGGGTGTGGTGACCGCCAGTGTCTCTGGTGAGAGGAGGTAAGAGAGTCCGCAGCTGCAGGAGGACGCAAGCTCCGCTCATGTCTACGGTAAGAGCCGACTTTTTACCACAATTTTCTCACCGAAACCTACAGGTTGACATGTGGTCGGGAACCATGTTCACTTGACCGCTCTGTTCCATATTAAAGCTTCACCTTCGGGAATGTAAACAAGGAAACACCGGCTGTGTTTGTGTTGCTAACCGCTTCCCACCTACAGCTTTCTTCTTTGACGTCTCCATTATTAATTGAAGAAATTGCAAAAGATCCAGCAACATAGATGTACAGAACGCTGTGGAATTATGCGATTGAAGCAGACGACTTTTTGCCGTGAGCGTCGCTGGAAGAACATTGTCCGCTACAACCGGTGACGTCATGCGCACGCGTCGTCATTCCGCGACGTTTTCAACAGGATACGTCGCGGGAAATTTAAAATTGCAATTTAGTAAACCAAAAAGGCCGTGTTGGCATGTGTTGCAACGTTAATATTTCATCATTGATATATAAACTATCAGACTGCGTGGTCGCTAGTAGTGGCTTTCAGTAGGCCTTAAAGTAAACTAACTGCGCACGCAATGCAAAAAAAACCAACAACAAAAAATAGTTTGCATAGATTTGGGATTACAATGTAATACTTGGACAAGAGCCAGTCCAATTGATTGAACCGTCCTCGCAAAGTCTTTGTTCCTCCTCGCAGCAGATAATAAGTGAATCATGTGTCAACAAGCCCGAGGAGAAGACGGGTGTTGGGGGGGGGGGGGGGGGGGGGGGGGGGGTGTTGGAACACATTTTCTAAGCAGCTGGTAGCACCGAGATAGCAACCAGCACCAAGTTCATTTACTTCAGTTTTTTAAAAAAAACAAGACTTTTGCAGGTAGTTTCCCTTTCATTGAGGAAATGTAAAAAAATCAGGGTTATTATTTAAAAAAAAAAAAAAATTACTCACCACCGGCCCCGATCTTCCTGTCAAGCCCATCGGCCCCGGAGGTCCCCTCATGGCCAACTGCCAGGTAAACAAGCAGTCAGTCATGTCATAAAGGATTTGCAACACAAATATGAATATTGTGTCAATTCTATGCTGCATATGTGACAATGTTTGTATTTTAGTGCAGTTTGTCCCTTGTGTTGGACAATAAGGATGTAGTCTATTTTAACTTGGGAAAGTGTTAGTTTGAATGTCCAGGTTGAGTTGAATGTGTTGATGTTGGAATGGTTTGAATGTGTTGAAAAATGTGGCAATTGTGCAATTTGGAAAAATTTCCCATTTATTTCAATGGAAACTTCCTGGAAATTTGGGAAAAAGCGGGATTTTATTTTGAAAAAGATTATGAGCATGAATGTCCTGAATGAGCTGAATTGGTTGGTGTTGGAATTGTTTAAATCGGTCGAGAAATGTTGAAGTAGTAACAGTTTTTTTAAATTGAGAAATTCCTGGAATTTTGGGGGAACCAGGAATTTTTCTAGTTCTTTAACCAACTTAGTTTTTGTCCTGACTATGAGGAGCATTTTGACGGGGGGACGGTTGAAAAATGGGAAAGGAGTAGTTGAACTTAAGAAGGGTGGAAATTATTTACCAAAAAACAGGAATTCCTGGAAATTTGTTGAAATGTGGAAAAATGGTAGTTTGAATGTCCAGGATGAGTTGAATGTGTTGAAGGTGGAATGGTTTGAATGGGTTGAAAAATGTGGGAATTGTGCAATTTGGAAACATTTCCCATTTATTTCAATGGAAACTTCCTGGAAATTTGGGGAAAAGCGGGATTTTATTTTGAAAAAGATTAGGAGCATGAATGTCCTAAATGGGCTGAATTGGTTGGTGTTGGAATTGTTTAAAACGGTCGAGAAATGTTGAAGTAGTAACAGTTTTTTTAAATTGAGAAATTCCTGGAATTTCGAGAAAAGCAGGAATTTTTCTCGTTCTTTAACCAACTTGGTTTTTGTACTGAATATGAGGAGCATTTTGACGGAGGAGAGCGGTTGAAATAGGTTGAAAATTGTGAAAGGAGTAGTTGAACATAAGAAGGGTGGAAATAGTTGACCAAAAAACAGGAATTCCTGGAAATTTGTTGAATGTGTAAATTGGTAGTTTGAATGTCCAGGTTGAGTAGAATGTGTTGATGTTGGAATGGTTTGAATGGGTTGAAAAATGTGGGAATTGAGCAATTTGGAAACATTTCCCATTTATTTCAATGGAAACTTCCGGGAAATTTGGGAAAAAGCGGGATTTCATTTTGAAAACGATTAGGAGCATGAATGTCCTGAATGAGCTGAATTGGTTGTTGTTGGAATTGTTTAAATCGGTCGAGAAATGTTGAAGTAGTAACAGTTTTTTTAAATTGAGAAATTCTGGAATTTCGGGAAAACCAGGAATTTTTCTCGTTCTTTAACCAACTTGGTTTTTGTGCTGAATATGAGGAGCATTTTGACGGGGGGACGGTTGAAAAATGGGAAAGGAGTAGTTGAACTTAAGAAGGGTGGAAATTATTTACCAAAAAACAGGAATTCCTGGAAATTTGTTGAAATGTGGAAAAATGGTAGTTTGAATGTCCAGGATGAGTAGAATGTGTTGAAGGTGGAATGGTTTGAATGGGTTGAAAAATGTGGGAATTGTGCAATTTGGAAACATTTCCCATTTATTTCAATGGAAACTTCCTGGAAATTTGGGGAAAAGCGGGATTTTATTTTGAAAAAGATTAGGAGCATGAATGTCCTGAATGAGCTGAATTGGTTGGTGTTGGAATTGTTTAAATCGGTTGAGAAATGTTGAAGTAGTAACAGTTTTTTTAAATTGAAAAATTCCTGGAATTTCGGGAAAACCAGGAATTTTTCTCGTTCTTTAACCAACTTGGTTTTTGTACTAAATATGAGGAGTGTTTTGGCGGGGGGACGGTCGAAAAATGGGAAAGGAGTAGTTGAACTTAAGAAGGGTGGAAATCATTTTCCAAAAAACAGGAATTCCTGGAAATTTGTTAAAATGTGGAAAAATGGTAGTTTGAATGACCAGGATGAGTAGAATGTGTTGAAGGTGGAATGGTTTGAATGGGTTGAAAAATGTGGGAATTGTGCAACTTGGAAAAATGTACCATTCCTTTTAAAGGGAACTTCCTGGAAATTTGTGAAATTTGGGGAATACAGGATATTATTTTGAAAAAGATTAGGAGCATGAATGTCCTGAATGAGCTGAATTGGTTGGTGTTGGAATTGTTTAAATCGGTCGGGAAATGTTGAAGTGGTAACAGTTTTTGAATTGAGAAATTGCTGGAATTTCGGGAAAACCAGGAATTTTTCTCGTTCTTTAACCAACTTGGTTTTTGTACTGAATATGAGGAGTGTTTTGACGGGGGAACGGTTGAAATGGGTTGAAAAATGTGAAAGGAGTCGCTGAAGTTAAGAAGGGTGGAAATAGTTGACCAAAAACAGGAATACCTGGAAATTTGTTGAAATGTGGAAAAATGGTAGTTTGAATGTCCAGGATTAGTTGCCCAATTCATTTTGAATGGGGAAAATGCAAAAAAAAAAGGAATTATGAAAATACCAGGAATTTTTTTTTTAAATGTTGAAGTAGAGCACACAATTCCAGAATAGGCTGAATTTTATGAAGTTGGAACAGTTTGAATCAGATTAAAAATATGGGAATTGTGGAACTTTGAAGAATGTCCCATTGATTTCAATGGGAATTTCCCCAAAAAACAAGGGAATTTCGGGTAAAGCGGGAATTTCTGGGGAAATGTTCGAAAACGCGAATGGTTTGAATGAGTTGAAACGGTTGGTGTTGGAATTTTTCAAATCGGTTGAGAAATGTTGAAGTAGTAACATGTTGAATTGAGAAATGGTATTACGAAATTCCTGGAATTTCGGGAGAGCAGGGAATTTTTCCATTAAAAAAATAATTTTGTTTTCACTCCAAATTAAGAAGAATGTTTTGACGGTAAAACGGTTGAAATGCGTTGAAAAATGTGGAAGGAGTAGTCGCCAGAAGAAAGGGTAGAATTAGGGATTTGGAAAACCAGGACTTCTGGAAAATCCTGGAATTTTTTGGAACTTGGAAAAAGGCCAGTTAGAATTTCCAGGATGTTGGAATGTGTAGAAGGTGGAATGGTTTGAATTGGTTGAAAAATGTGGAATGGGTAGTCACCAGAAGAAAGGGTGGATATAGGGCTTTGGAAAACCAGGAATTCTAGAAAATCCTGGAATTTTTTGGAACTTGGAAATGGGGTAGTTGGAATTTCCAGGATGTTGGAATGTGTTGAAGGTGGAATGTTTTGAATAGGTTGAAAAATGTGGGAGGAGTGGTCGCCAGAATAAAGGGTGGAAATAGGGCTTTGGAAAACAAGGAATACTGGAAAATCTTGGAATTTTTTGGAACTTGGAAAAAGGCCAGTTTGAATTTCCAGGATGTTGGAATGTGTTGAACGTGGAATGGTTTGAATAGGTTGAAAAATGTGGAAGGGGTAGTCGCCAGAAGAAAGGGTGGAAATAGGGCTTTGGAAAACCAGGAATTCTGGAAAAAATCCTGGAATTTTTTGGAACTTGGAAAAGGGGTATTTTGAATTTCCAGGATGTTGGAATGTGTAGAAGGTGGAATGGTTTGAATAGGTTGAAAAATGTGGAAGGAGTGGTCGCCAGAAGAAAGGGTGGAAATAGGGCTTTGGAAAACCAGGAATACTGGAAAATCCTGGAATTTTTTGGAACTTGAAAAAAAGGCTAGTTTGAATTTCCAGGATGTTGGAATGTGTTGAAGGTAGAATGGTTTGAATATGTTGAAAAATGTGGAAGGAGTGGTCGCCAGAAGAAAGGGTAGAAATAGGGCTTTGGAAAACCAGGACTTCTGGACAATCCTGGAATTTTTGGGAAATTGGAAAAAGGCCAGTTAGAATTTCCAGGATGTTGGAATGTGTAGAAGGTGGAATGGTTTGAATAGGTTGAAAAATGATAAATACTTTATTAGTACCGGTATACCGTAGAACCCTAACTACAACTAAAAAGTCAGTTTTAATTACACAGTTGATGTGTTTAAACCTAAAAAGCCCAACAGACACTCAAGAGTATTTCCAACACCTGTCAGTTTAGGCCACCTGCAGGCCAAGAATAGGTTGAGAGTATTTTTAACAGTCTGTCCGTCCATCTGTTCAAAGTGGCCTTTTTTAAGCTGTCACTCTTCAGCCCGCTCGGCAAGTCTTCTTTTAGTCCTGCAAGTCCAGTAAAAAGCCAACAGTACGCATGCGGTCCTACTCACTCTGGCCTGGGAGAGAATGGCCTGAGCTTGGGCTTCCTGCGCCGACACCACCGGACCCTTCTCGCCGTCCCCGCCGAAACGGAACTGATTCGCACCAAACAGGCAGAGGTGTTACAATTTTGTGGGGGACCTCGGTAACGCTCGGTAATACACAAGGGTTTGATGTTCGGGGAACTTACCGGCAACATGAGCATGGTACCGGGGGGCCCTGGCAAGCCGTCGGCTCCGGCCAGCCCAGCACGACCAGGAGGACCCTAAAGTGGATCACATACAAATATTCCTTTAGTTCAATGTATAGACCGGTGCCTTACCAGGGAAGTACCGCCGTTTAAGAAAACGGAAAAAACTAAACATGTCGACATTTATCCAGGGCATCGTACTCTCAGGGCATTCAATTGATCGCAACTGGACTATTTTTTTTTTGTCTGAAAAGATGTGACTTCTAGATCTAGTCTAGATCCAAGCAATTTAAGACTAAGACTACATCTGGCCAATCTGAGTATGTGAACATGAACTGATGAAGACTACTTGGGTGAGAGACAAACTAAACAGTCCAGTTGCGATCGATTGAATACCCTGAGGAAAGAAAAACATATTTTATAATCTCCAAAGCTTTGCTAAGAGCTTTCAATCAATCGCAACTGGACTGTGCAGAGTCTTAAAGGAAGTTTTTCCTCTCATCTGATTGACTTTGATTGGTCAGATCAAGATCTAATATAATCCTGGACTTGATGTGACGAACCTGAATCCATGAGATTCTCCGGGCATTCAATCGATCGTAACTGGACTGTTCAGTTTGCTTTAGAAAACCTTTTGCCTCTTATTCCAGACTCGATCTGATTCAGTCTCGGACTAGAACTGATCTACAAATCTAGTCTGTGAGATTCTCGGGGCATTCAATTGTTGGTAACTGGACTGTTCAGTTTGTTTCTGAAAACTCTTTGCCTCTTATTCAAGACTAGATCTGATTCAGTCTCGGACTAAAACCGATCTACCAGGGTATTACCAATCGAGGTTCTCAAGGAATTCAATCGATCGCTACCAGACTGTCAAGTGGTGACCAACTGGTCAGATCTAGTCTTGGTCTTAGAAGATGTTTCGCCTCAACAGTCCAGTTGTAATCGATTAAATGCCCTGAGAAAAGAAAAACATTTTATAACCTCCAAAGTTTTTCTCAGAACATTCAATCGATCACAACTGGACTGTGGAGTCTGTCTTCGAAAACGTTTTTTCCTCTCATCTGATAGACTTTGATTGGCGGGATCTGACTAGATTTAACCAAACTAAGTCCATGGGATTCTAAGGGTATTCAATCATTTGCAACTGCACAGTTCAGTTTGTTTTAAAAAACGCTTTGCCTCTAATTCCAGACCAGATCTGATACAGTTTTGGACAAAAACTGATCTACCAGGGTACTACCAATCGAGATTCTCAAGGAATTCAATCGATCGCTACTAGACTGTCAAGTGGTGACCAACTGGTCAGATCTAGTCTTGGTCTTAGAAGATGTTTCGCCTCAACAGTCCAGTTGTAATCGATTAAATGCCCTGAGAAAAGAAAAACATTTTATAACCTCCAAAGTTTTTCTCAGAGCATTCAATCAATCGATCACAACTGGACAGTTGAGTTTGTTTTAGAAAACACTTTGCCTCTTGTTCAAGACTAGATCAGATTCAGCCTCGAACTAGAAATGATCTACCGATCATGGAATTCAATCGATCTCAACTAGACTGTGCAGTTTTTCTACAAAAACGTTTGATTGGCGAGATCTACATGGATTTGACCAACCCAAGTCCATGAGATTCTCAGGGCATTCGGTCGATCGTAACTGGACTGTTCAGTTGGTTTTAGAAAACGCCTGGCCTCTTATTCGAGAGTAGACTAGAACTGATTTAGTCTCGGACTAGAGCTGATTTACCAATGTAGTCTATGAGATTCTCAGGAAATTCAACCGGTCTGATTTAGTCTTGGTCTTAGAAGTTGTTTTGCCTGAAAATACAACGATCTGAATGAATGACAACATCCGTAGACAAACTCCAAAGCAAACTTAGTTGGAAAATGACTCGCAATATCCATCCATCCATCCATCGTCTACCGCATATCCCATTTGGCGTCGGTCGCGGGGGGTGCTGGAGCCTATCTCAGCTGCATTCAGGCGGAAGGCGGCGTCCACCCTGGACAAGTCGCTACCTCATCGCAGGGCTGACTCAAAATATGCATCAGAAAATCTGTTTTTCGGAAGTATCGCTGCTCGATCTGTTTTATATTCTCCAAAGGGGAGAATCGACCAATTATAGAAATTAAAGAATGAGCACCATTTCTATGCTTGAATCTCATTTCCCAACTGGTATACATTTCATAAAACACACACGTCACGGCCAGGGCGCTTTGGAATGGGCCGTCATCCTTGCGCTCTGTTTGTCGTGCCTTGGGAGGCGCTCACGGCACATCCAGGAGCGTGCCGTGTGCGTCTCCGCCCTGCGGCAGCCGCCAGCTCCCATCGTTCACCGTCAATCAGCACACCTGTCCGTAATGAACGGCCTGCCTTCATAAGCCTGCACAACTTGGCATATAGTCTTCGGTTCGAGTACAGTAAGCCACGTCCTGCTTCATGTAATCCTGCTCTCGCTGCGTTTGCCCATGCCGTGATTTCAGTGTTTGTTTTCTCGTGTCGTCCCCGCTGTACCCTTAGTCGTCTTTAAAGTGAGCTGTGCGTCTCACTTTTTCCCTGGATCTCCCTCTGGACTCTGACTGCCTCCCTCAAACCTTGACTTCCCCCACTTGGACAGGGATCTCTCTCTTCCCCTGGACTTCCTCTTCTCTCGTTCAACACTTGGTAACACACATCCTTCCATCCATTTTCTACCGCTTATTCCCTTTGGGGTCGCTGGTGCCTATCTCAGCTACAATCGGGCGGAAGGCGGTGTACACCCTGGACAAGTCGCCATCTCATCGCAGGGCCAACACAGATAAACAGACAACATTCACACTCACATTCACACACTAGGGCCAATTTAGTATTGCCAATCAACCTATCCCCAGGTGCATTTCTTTGGAGGTGGGAGGAAGCCGGAGTACCCGGAGGGAACCCACGCATTCACGGCGAGGACATGCAAACCCCACACAGAAAGATCCCGAGCCCGGGATTGAACCCTGACTACTCAGGACCTTCGTATTGCGAGGCAGACGCACTAACCCCTCTTCCACTGTGAAGCCTGGTAACACACACTTCAGTTAAATTCTACACATAGTCTTACACCATACACACTCTTGGAATTTTGACACACATCATTCTATAGTTTATTTATATTGTTTGATTATTTTATATATATATGTATATTTATATATATATATATATATATATATATATATATATATATATATATATATATATATATATATATATATGGCTTCACGGTGGAAGAGGGGTTAGTGCGTCTGCCTCACAATACGAAGGTCCCGCAGTCCTGGGTTGAATCCCAGGCTCGGGATCTTTCTGTGTGGAGTTTGCATGTTCTCCCCGTGAATGCGTGGGTTCCCTCCGGGTACTCCGGTTTCCTCCCACTTCCAAAGACATGCACCTGGGGATAGGTTGATTGGCAACACTAAATTGGCCCTAGTGTGTGAATGTGAGTGTGAATGTTGTCTGTCTATCTGTGTTGGCCCTGCGATGTATGGCGACTTGTCCAGGGTGTACCCCACCTTCCGCCCGATTGTAGCTGAGATATGCGCCGCGACCCCAAAAGGGAATAAGCGGTAGAAAATGGATGGATGGATATATATATGGTTAATATATATAATAAATTTATAGAGCTAAACAGCCCTCTAGTGTCTGTTGCCGTCAACTTCCCCCTGCAAACCATAACAACACACCTAAAATCTGATAAATGAATAAAGCAAGCCATTAAAACAACGTTGAGAACTTGTCGGAGTAGGTCCTGACGTTGAGTAACTCAAACATAACGCTGAAACAACAGGCTTTTTGACGACGTTTAATCAACGTCGGGTTCTGATGTTGATGTGACCGTTTAATTTTGGTAATTTCCCCAACCAATATTCTACAACACAAAAACAACGTTGAATCAACATGCTTTTTTGACAACGTTTATTCAAAGTCGGGTTGATTTGACCATTGAAAAACGTGGTCGTTTGGAAATCAACCACGTCTCAATTTATTAACTATTTTGCAACGTTGTTTCAAAGTCAGTTTTACAAAAAAAACCCGTACGTATATTGGACGTCGTATCAATGTCTCGTGCCTGCTGGGAGCATTGTGTCTTTTTAAAAAAGGCCCAACATGTGCTGGACATTTTCAGAAAACAAAGAAACTGCATTGTGTTGATCACATGGTTAATAAAACATCTTCGAAAAAGAGAAAACTTGTAGTAAATATCCATCAGGGAGCTGCTGTCTGCAGTCCAAAACAAACATGCCGACGGATGCTGGCGGTTTTGTGTGTGTGTGTGTGTGTGTGTGTGTGTGTGTGTGTGTGTGTGTGTGTGTGTGTGTGTGTGTGTGTGTGTGTGTGCGCCCATGTGTGTGTTTGCCTGTTGACATGGTTGAGTCCACCGAGCAAACAAAAATTCATAACTCTCGAATCAACTTGCTGAAACACGTCTTTTTCAGGAATATTTGTGCACCAGGTTAAAGTCCATTTTTGTGTACTGGCGGAACAAAATAACCAATGTATGCAATAAAATACACATGAACATTCACGAATGGATAAAAGTACTGTAGAGTACATAGCTGCAAACCCCGTTTCCATATGAGTTGGGAAATTGTGTTAAATGTAAATATAAACGGAATACAATGATTTGCAAATAATTTTCAACCCATATTCAGTTGAATACGCTACAAAGACAACATATTTGATGTTCAAACTCATAAACATTTTTTTTTTTTGCAAATAAAACTTTTGAATTTGATGCTAGCGACACGTGAGAAAGAAGTTGGGAAAGGTGGCAATAAATACTGATAAAGTTGAGGAATGCTCATCAAACACTTATTTGGAAAATCCCACAGGTGTGCAGGCTAATTGGGAACAGGTGGGTGCCATGATTGGGTATAAAAACTGCGTCCCAAAAAATGCTCAGTCTTTCACAAGAAAGGATGGGGCGAGGTACACCCCTTTGTCCACAACTGCGTGAGCAAATAGTCAAACAGTTTAAGAACAACGTTTCTCAAAGTACAATTGCAAGAAATGTAGGGATTTTAACATCTACGGTCCATAATACCATCAAAAGGTTCAGAGAATCTGGAAAAATCGCTCCACCTAAGCGGCATGCCCGTAAACCAACATTGAATGACCGTGACCTTCGATCCCTCAGACGGCACTGTATAAAAAACCCACATCAATCTTTAAAGGATATCACCACATGGGCTCAGGAACACTTCAGAAAACCACTGTCACTAAATACAGTTGGTCGCTACATCTCTAAGTGCAAGTTAAAGCTTTACTTTGCAAAGCGAAAGCCATTTATCAACAACATCCAGAAATGCCGCCAGCCTCTCTGGGCCCAAGATCATCCAAAATGGACTGATGCAAAGTGGAAAAGTGTTCTGTGGTCTAACGAGTCCACATTTCAAATTGTTTTTGGAAATATTCGACATTGTGTCATCCGGACCAAAGGGGAAACGAACCATCCAGACTGTTATCGACGCAAAGTTCAAAAGCCAGCATCTGTGATGGTATGGGGGTGCATTAGTGCCTAAAACATGGGTAACTTACACATCTGTGAAGGCACCATTAATGCTGAAAGGTACATACAGGTTTTGGAACAACATATGCTGCCATCTTTTTCATGGACGCCCCTCCTTATTTCAGCAAGACAATGCCAAGCCACGTGTTACAACAGTGTGGCTTCGTAAAAAAAAGAGTGCGGGTACTTTCCTGGCCCGCCTGCACTCCAGACCTGTCTCTTATCAAAAATGTGTGGCACATTATGAAGCGTAAAATACGATAGCGGAGACCCCGGACTGTTGAACGACTGAAGCTCTACATAAAACAAGAATGGAAAGAATTCCACTTTCAAAGCTTCAACAATTAGTTTCCTCAGTTCCCAAACGTTTATTGAGTGTTGTTAAAAGAAAAGGTGATGTAACACAGTGGTGAACATGCCCTTTCCCAACTACTTTGGCACGTGTTGCAGCCATGAAATTCTAAGTTAATTATTTGCATAAGAAAAATAAAGTTTGAGTTTGAACATCAAATATGTTGTCTTTTTAGCATATTCAACTGAATATGGGTTGAAAAGGATTTGCAAATCATTGTATTCCGTTTATATTTACATCCAACACAATTTCCCAACTCATATGGAAACGGGGTTTGTAACTTTTTGCCGGAAGTACATTTTTATTGTAGGTGTTGCGCAAACTCAGCAGATTTAACCTGCGGGTTTGCCGAACCGATTAAGTGATTAGTATGAACACACAATGAAATCCGGCGCTAGCTGTAATTAACTTTAGCAGCAGCTGAGATCATAATTACCTTGAAACAACAAGCAAGTAAGAAATGCATTTGATACTAAACTAGGAGGGTTTATGTAGACTGGAGTTCTTTGATGGCCACTTGGCAGTTGGCCATCCAAGGGCCACTTGTAGCAGAGAATAATGTAGGAATTTGCCTGTGGATTTCATTATTAATTATATAAAAACATTTCTTCACTTTAGCACTTTTTATTTTTTTTAAATTATATATTGTATTTTTATTTTCCATGTTTAGGTGTAATATTTATATTTCAAATTTTTCCATGAATCAATATGCTATCATAAAAAAAATAACAGTTTGAATTTGGAAAAAGGGTAATTAGAATTTCCAGGATGGTGAAATGTGTTAAAGTTGGAATGGTTTGAATAGGTTGAAAAATGTGGAAATGGTGGGATTTTGAAAAATGGCCAATTCATTTTGAATGGGAAAAATTTTCCATAGAACTGGAAATTCTGGGAAATTGGGGAATTTTAGTTATTTTCTTCACTTTACCATTTTTTTTTACAATATTCTTTTCCATGTTCAGTTTTGATATTTATATTTCAAATTATTCCATACATCTGAGAATAAGGAACTATGGCTTTGGAAAACCAGAAAGTCTGTAAAACCCTGGAATTTTTTGAACTGGGAAAAAGAGTAGTTTGAATTTCCGGGATGTTGGAATGTGTTGAAGGTGGAATGGTTTGAATACGTTGAAAAATGTGAAAATGGGGGAATTTTGAAAAATGGCCACTTCATTTTGAATAGGAGAATTTTCCCGGAAAACTGGAAATCTTGGGAAATCTGGGAATTTTTGTCATTTTCTTCACAATACCACTTTTTAAAAATGTTATTTTCCATGTTCAGTTTTAATATTTATATTTCAAATTATTCCATACATCTGAGAATAAGGAAATATGGCTTTGGAAAAACAGAAATTCTGGAAAACCCTGGAATTTTTTGAACTTGGAAAAAGAGTAGTTTGAATTTCCAGAATGTTGGAATGTGTTGAAGTTGGAAAGGTTTGAATAGATTGAAAAATGTGAAAATGCGGGAATTTTGAAAAAGGACCACTTCATTTTGAATGGGAAAAATTGTCCGTAAAACTGGAAATTCTGGGAAATCTGGGAATTTTTGTCTTTTTATCCACATTACCACTTTTTTACAATGTTCTTTTCCATGTTCAGTTTTATATTTATATTTCAAATCATTCCATAAATATGATAAGAAGGAAATAGGGCTTTGGAAAACCAGAAATTCTGGAAAACCCTGGAATTTTTTGAACTTGGAAAAAGAGTAGTTTGAATTTCCGGGATGTTGGAATGTGTTGAAGTTGGAAAGGTTTGAATACGTTGGAAAATGTGGAAATGGTGGGATTTTGAAAGACGGCCACTTCATTTTGAATGGGAAAAATTGCCCGGAAAACAGAAAATTCTGGGAAATCTGGGAATTTTTGTCATTTTCTTCACAATACCACTTTTTTAAAATTTTATTTTCCATGTTCAGTTTTAATATTTATATTTCAAATCATTCCATATATATATGATAATAAGGAAATAGGGCTTTGGAAAACCAGGAATTCTGGAAAACTTTGGAATTTTTTGAACTTGGAAAAAGAGTAGTCTGAATTTCCAGGATTTTGGGATGTGTTGAAGTTGGAATGGTTTGAATAGGTTGAAAAATGTGAAAATGGGGGTATTTTGAAAAATGGCCACTTCATTTTGAATGGGAAAAATTTCCGGGAATTCTGGGAATTTTTGTCATTTTCTTCAAAATACTACTTTTTAAAAAAAATTATTTTCCATCTTAAGTTCTAATATTTATATTTCAAATTATTCCATAAATTGACTAAAGACCGGAAATTTTTTAACGCAAAAAAAACAGTAGCAGGTTTTTTTAAATTTACAGTAACAGTAAATAAACATAAAATAAAGTAAACAACAACGTAACATTTATTGTAATTTTTATTAAATTGATGGGTCGCTTGCTGTAAAGTTAAGTATTTTTATTTAGACAAAAATATGTTTAGAAAATATGATAATAAGGGTATAGGGCTTTGGAAAACCAGGAATTCTGGTAAACTCTGGAATTTTTTGAACTTGGAAAAAGAGTAGTTTGAATTTCCGGGATGTTGGAATGTGTTGAAGTTGGAACGGTTTGAATACGTTGAAAAATGTGAAAATGGGGGAATTTTGAAAAATGGCAACTTCATTTTGAATAGGAAAATTTTCCCGGAAAACTGGAAATCTTGGGAAATCTGGGAATTTTTGTCATTTTCTTCACAATACCACTTTTTTTAAATTTTATTTTCCATGTTCAGTTTTAATATTTACATTTCAAATTATTCCATATATCAACTAAACACCGGAGATTTTTTTAACGCAAAAAAAAAGTAGCAGTTTTTTTCGTAAATTTACAGTAATTGTAAATAAAAATA
Organism: Nerophis ophidion; assembly: GCF_033978795.1. Taxonomy (NCBI): domain Eukaryota; kingdom Metazoa; phylum Chordata; class Actinopteri; order Syngnathiformes; family Syngnathidae; genus Nerophis; species Nerophis ophidion. Next base: position 49,276,151 of record NC_084625.1, on the reverse strand, counting down.
AAATAATGTAAAAAAAAACAACGTAAAATTTTTAATTTTTTTTATTAATTTGACGTGTCGCTTGCTGTAAAGTTAAGATGTTTTTATTTATGTTTGGAAAGTATGATAATATACTTTAATATTTCTTGCAATATTGGATACTATTAAAGTTTAAAAGGCATGCAATTTCAAGCAGTACGTATATATTTTTCTGTCAAAATGACACGTATCACATTTCCAGGTGTTTTGCGGGCCAGATAAAATGGGGCCCCCCGGGGCCTTGAGTTGGGCACCCCTACATTACTGCATGTTTACGTATTACATAGTTAAGTACTCAAAATGGGTCGACAAAAAAGTTCCCAAAGAACATTTCTATATACAAATAAAAATGCGATTCCTCATGAAAATCAACTTACTCTGTCACCGGAATCTCCGGCAGTGCCTGGGGGTCCTTGTAAGCCGGAGGGACCTGGGAGACCCTTTAAAAAAACAACAAGTCAGTAAACAAAATGCACATTGGAATACCTACTTTTGGTGTGGTTCTTATGAACTGTGTACTCACAGCTGGGCCAGGGGGTCCTGGTGGTCCTTCAATCAGCATTCCCTGGAAATAAACAAACATTAGGGTATTGTTTTCCAACCACTAGCGTACCGTGAGATATTGTCTGGTGCGCCGTGGGAGATTATGTCATTTCACCTAATTTGGTTAAAAATATTTCATGCAAACCAATAATTATAATCCGCAAATGTGCACTAGGTGGGAGGCAGAGCGCAGGTAAAAAATGTATCTAACGCTAAAACCAATAATAAACAAAAGGCAAGTGCCGCTAGGAAAAGGAATTGACGCTTAGGGATGGCTCGGCAGAACAAAGCTAAAACTGAACTAGCAGCAAAGTAAACAAAAACAGAATGCTGGACGACAGCAAAGACTTACAGCGTGTGGAGCAGCAGAAGGCGTCCACAAAGTACATCCGTACATGACATGACAATCAACAACAAAATAGAAGCGCAAGACAAGAACTAAAACCCTACACACAGGAAAAACAGTAAACAACTCCAAATAAGACGCATAGTTGGTTATGGTTTAAATTCATATCCAACAATTTTACGGAACAGGCTTGCAGCTTAGTTGCCGGAATTTGTTGTTGTTACAACATTTTATTTTTAATGGTAAAAAACATCCCTATTCATTTTTATATTCTGGCAACTTAGCTGCCAGTTTTTCTACCGTATTTTTTTTTTTTTTTACCGTTTTTCCAATTACAGTAATACACAGCTAAAAAAAGATTTTACAGTAAAAAAAAAACGGCAACTACGTCAACAAAATTTGAATGCAAAAAATAGTAGTAGTTTTTTTTTCCAATTTACAGTAATATACTGTAAAGAACAACGTCAAATGTATTGTCATTTGTATTCATTTGATAAGTAGTTTGCTGTAAAGTTAAGTATTTTTTTTGGGACAAAAACCTGTTTGGAAAGTATGATAATAAGGAAATTGGACTTTGAAAAACCAGGAATTCTAGAAAATCCTGGAATTTTTTTTAATTTGGAAAAAGGGTACTTTGAATTTCCAGAATGGTGGAATGTGTTGAAGGTGGAACAATTTGAATCAATTGAAAAATGTGGAAATGGCGGAATTTTGAAAAATGGCCAATTCATTTTGAATGGGGAAAAATGTCTCGGAAAACTGGAAATTCTGGGAAATCCGGGAATGTTTTTGGAATTTATCAATTTGTCATTTTCTTCACTCTACCAATTAAAAATATTTTTTTTCCATGTTCAGTTTTAATATTTATATTTAAAATTATTCCATATATCAACTAAAGACTAGTAAGTTTGACTAAAAAAAACAGTAGTAGTTTTTTTTTTTTCAATTTACAGTAGTAGTAAATAAAGATAAAATAAAGTAAAGGACAACGTAACATTTATTAAAATTTTTATTAATTTGATGGGTAGTTTGCTGTAAAGTTAAGTATCTTTATTTAGACAAAAACATGTCATATATATATATATATATATATATATATATATATATATATATATATATATATATGATAATTTGGAAAACCATGAATTCTGGAAAATCCTGGAATTTGGATGTTGTTGATTGTCATGTCATGTACGTTTGTACTTTGTGGACGCCATCTGCCGCTCCACCATACTTGCCAACCTTGAGAGTTCCGAATTCGGGAGACGGGGGAAGAGGGGCGGGGTTTGGTCATAGCGGGGGTGTATATTGTACCGTCCCGGAAGAGTGAGTGCTGCAAGGGATCCTGGGTATTTGTTCTGTTGTGTTACGGTGTGGATGTTCTCCCGAAATGTGTTTGTCATTCTTGTTTGGTGTGGGTTCACAGTGTGGCGCATATTTGTAACAGTGTTAAAGTTGTTTATATGGCCACCCTCAGTGTGACCTGCATGGCTGTTGACCAAGTATGCCTTGCATTCACTTAAGTGTGTGTAAGCCGCATATATTACGTGACTTGCTGTTTGTATGGAGGAAAAGTGGACGTGACGACAGGATGTAGAGGAAATTCGGGAGTCTCCCGGGAAAATCGGGAGGGTTGGCAAGTATGCGCTACACACGCTGTAAGTCTTTGCTGTCGTCCAGCATTTTGTTTTTGTTTACTTTGCAGCCAGTTCAGTTTTAGCTCCGTTCTGCATAGCCACCCCAAAGCCTCAATGCCTTTTTGTAGCGGCACTTGCCTTCTGTTTATTTTTGGTTTAAGAATTACATACCTTTTTACCTGCATACTGCCTCCCGCATATTGTGATCACGACAAACCGAGTTTCAACTGAGTTTCATTTCTTTTAATGTTTTCTGCTAGTGGTGTGTCTCCGCATTTTGTCAATAAAAAAAAATGCGCCTTGGTACAAAAAAGGTTGAAAAACACTGCATTACGGGACGGACTGTAAATGACTATCTCTAATAAGTGCGTTTCCATCTCAATCGGAAAGACTCGACTCACCGGTTCGATCACAGCCGGCTCGCCTTTCTCTCCCTTCACGCCCAGGACTCCTCCGGTCCCGGCGACCTGTGGCGACACAAGGAGATAGACCGGGCGTCATCTTCTGGAATGTCTCAGAGGCGGACGGAGGAAGAAGTGAAAACGGGCAAATGTTAGTGAATGCATTGGCGAGGTGTGATCGATCAAAACTGTACACTACTGTCAGGTGGGGACACGTTTGTGTTGACATGCAAACAGAGAGAGGAATAAAGAGATGCATTCAATTCCTTTTTTTGTGTGCACAACATAGCAGTTTGTTTTTGTCAGGTGCAATAACTTTGTTGTTAAATTCCGGCACTAAACTAACTCGGGAGTTCATTATCAGTCAACATATCAATGTAAACAAGGAACAGGGATGCACTGGTATGAAATTAGCGCAATCGAAACTTTGTGAAATCCTGTTGGTCAGACTAGTAATTTATATTTTACGACATTTCATGAATGATTTGACAGCTAAAATAGTTTAATCTACATTAGCCATTTTTTAAATGATTTTTTAGTACATTTTAAAATCACGTGTTATACCAGCTAGCTAACGCGGCCGTAGCTGGTGAACTACGATGTCAGATTAGTAGCAAACAGAATTGACTACAATTTCCTACATTTCACGAATAATTACAATGCTAACCTATTTTCAAATTTACATTAGCCATGTTTTAAATGCTATTTTTTTCGTTTATAAATGACTCGTCATTTGGGCTAGCTAACGTGGTTGTTGATAGTAAACTACAACGTCGGACTAGCAGCCAACAGCTTGACTACAATTTACTATATTTCACAAATAATTACAATGCTAACCTGTTTAAAAATTTACATTACCCATGTTTTAAATGCTATTTTTTTGTTTATAAATGACTCTTCATATGGGCTAGCTAACGCGGTTGTTGCTAGTGAACTACGATGTCAGACTAGCAGCCAACAGCTTGACTACAATTTACGACATTTCATAATTAATTTGACATCTAATTTAATCTACATTAGCCATTTTTTTTAAAATGCTTTTTTAGTACATTTTAAAATCACGCGTTATACCAGCTAGCTAACGTGGCCGTAGCTGGTGAACTACGATGTCAGATTAGTAGCAAACAGAATTGACTACAATTTAGTACATTTCACGAACAATTACACTGCTAACCTATTTTCAAATTTACATTAGCCATGTTTTGAATGTTTTTTTTTTGTTTGTTTATAAATGACTCGTCATATGGGCTAGCTAACGCGATTGTGATAGTAAACTACAATGTCGGACTAGCAACCAACAGATTGACTACAATTTACGACATTTCGCAAATGATTTGACAGTTTATCGAATTTAATCTAGTTTATAAATGACTCGTTTTATGGGCTAGCTAACGCGGTTGTTGATTGTAAACTACATTGTCGGACTAGCATCCAACAGCTTGACTAGAATTTACTACATTTCATGAATGATTACACTGCTAACCTATTTTCTAAATTTGCATTAGCCATGTTTTAAATGCTATTTTTTTTTTTAAATGACTCGTCATATGGGCTAGCTAACGTGGTTATTGCCAGTGAACTACGATGTCAGACTAGCAGCCAACAGCTTGACTACAATTTACGACATTTCATGAATAATTTGACATCTAATTTAATCTACATTAGCCATTTTTGTATGCTTTTTTAGTACATTTTAAAATCACGTGTTATACCAGCTAGTTAACGTGGCCGTAGCTGGTGAACTACGATGTCAGATTAGTAGCAAACAGAATTGACTACAATTTAGTACATTTCACGAACAATTACACTGCTAACCTATTTTCAAATTTACATTAGCCATGTTTTGAATGTTTTTTTTTTTGTTTGTTTATAAATGACTCGTCATTTGGGCTAGCTAACGTGGTTGTTGATAGTAAACTACAACGTCGGACTAGCAGCCAACAGCTTGACTACAATTTACTATATTTCACAAATAATTACAATGCTAACCTGTTTAAAAATTTACATTAGCCATGTTTTAAATGTTTTTTTTTTTGTTTGTTTATAAATGACTCGTCATATGGGCTAGCTAACGCGATTGTGATAGTAAACTACAATGTCGGACTAGCAACCAACAGATTGACTACAATTTACGACATTTCGCAAATGATTTGACAGTTTATCGAATTTAATCTAGTTTATAAATGACTCGTTTTATGGGCTAGCTAACGCGGTTGTTGATTGTAAACTACATTGTCGGACTAGCAGCCAACAGCTTGACTACAATTTACTATATTTCACAAATAATTACAATGCTAACCTGTTTAAAAATTTACATTAGCCATGTTTTAAATGCTATTTTTTTGTTTATAAATGACTCTTCATATGGGCTAGCTAACGCGGTTGTTGCTAGTAAACTACAATGTCAGACTAGCAGCCAACAGCTTGACTACAATTTACGACATTTCATGAATAATTTGACATCTAATTTAATCTACATTAGCCATTTTTTTAAATCCTTTTTTAGTACATTTTAAAATCACGCGTTATACCAGCTAGCTAACGTGGCCGTAGCTGGTGAACTACAATTTTAGATTAGTAGCAAACAGAATGGACTACAATTTAGTACATTTCACGAACAATTACACTGCTAAACTATTTTCAAATTTACATTAGCCATGTTTTGAATGTTTTTTTTTGTTTGTTTATAAATGACTCGTCATATGGGCTAGCTAACGCGATTGTGATAGTAAACTACAATGTCGGACTAGCAACCAACAGATTGACTACAATTTACGACATTTCGCAAATGATTTGACAGTTTATCGTATTTAATCTAGTTTATAAATGACTCGTTTTATGGGCTAGCTAACGCGGTTGTTGATTGTAAACTACATTGTCGGACTAGCATCCAACAGCTTGACTAGAATTTACTACATTTCATGAATGATTACACTGCTAACCTATTTTTTAAATTTGCATTAGCCATGTTTTAAATGCTATTTTTTTTTTTGTTTATAAATGACTCTTCATATGGGCTAGCTAACGCGGTTGTTGCTAGTAAACTACAATGTCAGACTAGCAGCCAACAGCTTGACTACAATTTACGACATTTCATGAATAATTTGACGTCTAATTTAATCTACATTAGCCATTTTTTTATGCTTTTGTAGTACATTTTAAAATCACGGGATATACCAGCTAGCTAACGTGGTTGTAACTGTAGAACTACGATGTCAGATTAGCAGAAAACAGACTTGACTACAATTTCCTACATTTCACGAATAATTACAACGCTAACCTATTTTCAAATTTACATTAGCCATGTTTTGAATGCTATTTTTTTGTTTTTAAATTACTTGTCATATGGGCTAGCTAACGCGGTCGTTGCCAGTAAACTACAATGTCGGACTAGCAGCCAACAGCTTGACTACAATTTACGACATTTCATGATTAAATTGACATGTAATTTAATCAACATTTGCCATTTAAAAAAAAAATTTTTTTAATACATTTTAAAATGTATACAAGCTAGCTCACACGGTCGTAGCTGGTGAACTACGATGTCTGATTAGCAACAGACTTCCCTCTCCCCAGCCACTTCGTCTAGCTCTTCCCGGGGGATCCCGAGGCGTTCCCAGGCCAGCCGGGAGACATAGTCTTCCCAACGTGTCCTGGGTCTTCCCCGTGGCCTCCTACCGGTTGGACGTGCCCTAAACACCTCCCTCGGGAGGCGTTTGGGTGGCATCCTGACCAGATGCCCAAACCACCTCATCTGGCTCCTCTCCATGTGGAGGAGCAGTGGCTTTACTTTGAGTTCCTCCTGGATGGCAGAGCTTCTCACCCTATCTCTAAGGGAGAGCCCCGCCACACGGCGGAGGAAACTCATTTGGGCCGCTTGTACCCGTGATCTTATCCTTTCGGTCATGACCCAAAGCTCATGACCATAGGTGAGGATGGGAACGTAGATCGACCGGTAAATGGAGAGCTTTGCCTTCCGGCTCAGCTCCTTCTTCACCACAACGGATCGGTACAACGTCCGCATTACTGAAGATGCCGCACCGATCCGCCTGTCGATCTCACGATCCACTCTTCCCCCACTCGTGAACAAGACTCCTAGGTACTTGAACTCCTACACTTGGGGCAGGGTCTTCTCCCCAACCCGGAGATGGCACTCCACCCTTTTCCGGGAGAGAAACCATGGACTCGGATTTGGAGGTGCTGATTCTCATTCCGGCCGCTTCACACTCGGCTGCGAACCGATCCAGTGAGAGCTGAAGATCCCGGCCGGATGAAGCCAACAGGACCACATCGTCTGCAAAAAGCAGAGACCTAATCCCTAGTTGTATCTTATTTCTTAGGGCGTGTTTTGAGCTAGGCTTCGAGCTACGAGGGCTAGGGTTTAGACGAAAGGAACCCTCCTCTCTTAAGGGGAGAAACCGGGGTTAGGCATTGGAGTAGCAAGTTAAAAACCACAACAATGTGTCTTCTAATTGGTGGATGAATCAAGCTTTGGGGCTTCCTGCACCTTTCGAGCTAGAACCGTATGACTGCGTATACGATCAAGAGTTTAGATGAGTTACAGTAGGGATGGTTGGGCTAGTTGGGTATGTGGACGGTTGGTGGTTAGTCGATGAGAATATGTTAAAAAGAACAAGATCCTTTTAAATATTTGGAAGTATTCTGTCATGACGAACCCAGAATGAGATGCATCTGTCCCTAGAGGAAGTCAATCAAATCCACACTCAACATGCCAATGATTCATTTCCCATGCCAACTAAAAAAAAAAGATGTGCACTGGAAGAAAGAATGAGTCCCCTCAAACGTGCACACATGCACACACCCCTCGACCTCCAGGTCGGGGTGTGGTACTCACGGTGCTCTCCGTTTCGGCGGCCACCCCAGGCCCCACGTCCTCGTCCGTAGGCTTCGAGGGGCCGGCGCCGTACTCGTCATATGCCCCGTAATCATACAACCTGTTGTCACCCTCGCCCAAGTCATACTCCTTTAGGTCATAGTCCTTCAAGTCATATTCTTCCGCACCGGCGTCCACGCTGTCCGCCGTTTCTGGGACAACGGCGGGCTCCGGAGCAAGGGGGGAGGCTTCGGTGACATAATCACCGATCGCATCCTCCTCCACAGCCTTGGGTTGTTACAGAAGCAAAGAAGGGGGGAAGCAACGGCCGGCAGAATGTTAGCCGAGCAAATGCATGGAAATAAATCGGTTAAAAAAAAAGCATGGCCACACCTTGAGTATTCCAAAAAGTTGCAATTATAGTACTGTTCGTTTTTTTGTCCAAAGGAATACACAAGGTGTGTCCATTTTTGTTTTAAATAACCACAGTCAAAAGGGTGTTAATCATACATGTCTAGACAGACTTGATAGCATTTCAGCCTTATCTTGTGCTGAGTATGCACCATGGACTGGTTACATACGGCAAAGGAAGGCTGGAATGCCAAGAAACAAATCAATCAGAATGACTGCCAGATTGAAAAAAAAAAAGTCTTCCAAATTTAGTTAGCCGTCTTCAATTCCAGCTTTTGGCGAACGCAGAGAATGAATGTGATCACACAGGTTTTCCCTGGCGCCGATCCACCTCGCTGACTGATAGATCTGAACGGGCCTGTGTAATCACAACCAATTCATGGAACGCCGCGGTAGGCAAGAACGAGGGTTCATAGCAGGCTGGGGAGAAAGCTTTGGATGCTGTTGATCGCGGTTCTTAAGGGACCGAACCAAGCTTGGCTATGGGGTGAGAAACGGTGTATGCACTACCTTATATTTGCGTGGCCACTCGCCAGTCCCAAAAATATATACTTCGGAGGTATTCGTGGACAAATAAACGGAGATGGGAATTTTGACAACAGGGGCAGAATCTGTCAAAATCTCAAGACTGTTTCTAAGGAATCCAGAGCATCCCTAGAAACTGTCTTGGCTTTAAAAAGAATTTTGACAACAGAGGCAGAATCTGTCAAAATCTCAAGACTGTTTCTAAGGAATCCAGAGCATCCCTAGAAACCGTCTTGGCTTTCAAAAGACAAAAGACACATTGATTCTGCAGAAAAAAACAATTTGTGTCTTTCCATACCAGATCTGTATCCTCCCGGGCAAAACGTCACCAAAAATGCTTTTGAGAATGTCAAACAAAACGAGAAAGAAGAAGAAAAATTACCTGACTGGGTCCATGCGTGGCAAAGGGGGACTGAGTCTGAGAATCATCTACAGTTCCGTAGTCAATGCCTGTTTTGTAATCTCCTTCTACATTGTTTAGCTGAGTCATGTTGAAAAGGGAAAGAAGGATAAAGCCAGTGTTAACACAAAAGGTATGACCTGGGGGTTATTTGCTACAGGGTTCCTCTAAAGCGGACTACCAGGCTACTTCTACACGGAGAGAAAGGCCATCAGAGATTTTCTCCTTCAAAATCTCGATGGGTTTTCGAAATTTCTATTTCTCGACTCGATCGTTTACCCTAAAACTGCTTCTGGGTCGTGCCGGCGCTGTGGCCTGGTAGCCAGGCATCTGTCGCTTCTTCTTAGCGGCAAACTTTTTAGCCGGTGATTTTTTGGAAGCCATGAACTTTAATGGCTTGGCCTTGGTTTTACTAAGGGACTTTCGAGGCCTCTTCTTTTTCATGGAGACACTACGTTTCTTTCTCTGGAAAAGGGGGGGGTTGGGGGGATACGGCGACAAGACAACACAAACATAGAACATTCAAGAGTGGAAATGCGCAAAGGTTGAACCGAGGCAACCGAACTCTTCTTGTTTGTCGACCGCGTTTCGTCCGTCGACCAAATGGCTTCTTCGGTTTTAAATGCTCTGTGCGGGGTCTGACTATGTCTCTGCCAGCTGGGTCAACTGGTCACAGTTTGGCTGCTGATCAACCGTCCTGCATAACAACAGGTTCCTAGTAACAAAATATCTGAACATCTCTACCCCAAAGATTGGGGAATGGCCACAAACAAGATATTTTAATTTTCCTGAAGGAACTCTCCGGAAGGAATCAATAAAGTACTATCTATCTTGTTATGCAGGACCAACAACAGCCACCCTATGTGTACCGAATTTGCCACGTTTATAGATACCGTTCAAATTTTGTCGGTACTAAAGGGTACCGACTCACGTAAGATCAAACGGTACAATGTTTTCACATCCGGTTGCAGACTTGGCATGAGCAGACTTAGGGACGATGGACGGCTTAGTAGTATTTAATCAGTTGTAGCCGGCCCCCGTAGCTCCCACCCTCCCCTCTGTTGCAAGTTTTATTGGTTCTATGTAACATGTTTATTTGTGCTATGTCTATGGGTTTTTTCCCTTTGGCCTCAGTCAGGACCCCCTTCCTAGAGTCCAGTCTTTGACTGAATATTTTTTTTAAATGTCTCTCATATATTGCTTTTGTGTATATTTTATTGGAATAAAAATAGTTGGGAAGGAGAAGGACAAACCAGCAGTAAAATTTATATTTTTAAACCAAGTATTGGGTCAAAGAGCACTACCCAATAGTTGGGTTTGGAATAACCCAACATTGTAGTGAGCATAACTCAGAATTTGTGTTAAAAAAATTCAACCCAATAGTTGGGTTATGAGTCAACCAACATTGAGTTAGCATAACTCAACTTTTGGGTTAAATAACTCAAACCCCATAGTTTGGTTGGGAATAACCCAACTTTAAATGACCAGAACTCAACTTTTTGGCTAAATATTTCAACGCTAAAGTCGGGTTGAAAAAAATGACCCAAAATGTTGAGCTGAAATAACTCAAATAAGGGGTTTGTCCTTTTCTGAACCAGCAGTTGGGTTAAATTTGGGCTATTTTGTAACCCAACATTTTTAGTGTGTCGTAATTTCAAAACCTCCAAATTTAATAATCAAAACTATAACTAAGTTGGAATAAAACCGAATAATTTAGAGATGTAATCGAGTAATCAATCGAGCATACCTGGGAGTCCCGGGCATGCTGCCTCATCCCGATTGATGGTTTCCTTAATTTGATCGCCTCCTTAATCCATGGTTTGAATTTGTCACTTTCTGTGCCGATGATTTTGCCGTTGTCTCGGTCCATGGTGTGGTTATTTATTTTGCAATGATCCGATACGGTCGATTTTAAGATTCCCTGTTCGGATTTTTGTTTTAGGCTTCTCGTAGACCGTCCAGTTGTCTCCTTTTCCACATTCTTTCTGATGTTCTTTCTTCCTTGTGTTGAATGCGCTCCCTGTTTTTCCGATGTAGGATTTTTTGCATGATTTCGTAAATGACATTGCATTTCTATTTTCCGTCTAATATACCGAAAATATGCTCTGAGAACAAGAACATTTGAAAAAGTATAGCGGTAAAAAAACACAGATCATTAATCGATTGATCGTTGCAGCCCTGCATTACTTACGTTATTAACACTTTGTAGGGCTCAACAAAGGACAAGTTTGCCACTTTGAAACAACCGGCTGGTAGATTTACAATTATCAGCCCGGTGTTAAATGTTAGATTAAAATAAATTCATATTATTAGAAAAATCAACATTTTATTGCGACATGAACACACAGAAATACCGGAAATTGGAATTATTGAGTACTGGTCTGGATTCCCAGATACCGGGAATTGGAAACCATCCCTAATAGTGACACACCTAAAAAAAGAACAATTTTGAACTGAAGAAGCCTTTTGCATTGAAGGTGAAACATTTTTTCAACGGGCAACAAGAATCCAGTTGCCTCGATTCAAGCTTTGCGGACGACCATGATCAGGATGACAGAGACTCAGACAGGAAATGACTTCAAGGCACAATCCATGATGTATCGTTATTTTGCGGCGCAAATAAAATATGACGGTTCATGTGCACCCCAAGTAGATGCATTCATTCATTCATTCATTCATTCATTCATCATCTACCGCTTATCCAGTTCAGGGCTACACCAATCCGGCCTGGTTTTGAGGCAGACAAACTAGATCAGGGGTTGTCAAACTCATTTTCATTGAGGGCCACATTGTAGTTTTAACAACGAATGACATAAAAATTTGCCTATGCAGTTTATTAATATACGTATTTTTTTACATACATTGTAAAAAAAAAATTAAAAAAATTTTTGCAGTAAAAAACGAGCAACTCAATCACCAGAATCTTCCTATAAAATGTACATATATACATATATATATATATATATATATATATATATGTATGTATATAAAATCGAGGTGTCTGTGGTTTGTCTGTTATAAAGTGCTCAATACCGAGGTAGAGTGGTATATACGTTAGGTCAGGAAAAAACACAAAGGCTATTTCATCCCGACAAGCCTTTTTCAGAGGTTCCTCTGCTTTTCAATACCCTGAAGAGCAGAGGACAAGCCTGCGAAACAGGCTTGTCCTTATAGAAGTGGCCAACCAGGCAGACCTGTCAAGTCTGCCTGAAAAAACACAGAGGTTATTTCATCCCGACAAGACTGTTTCACAGGTTTTTCTGCTCTTCGGGGTAATGAAGAGCAGAGAAACCTGCGGAACATGCTTGTCTTTATAGACGTGGCCGACCAGGCAGACCTGTCAAGTCTGCCTTAAAAAACACAGAGGTTATTTCATCCCGACAAGCCTTTTTCTCAGGTTTTTATGCTCTTCAGGGGATTGAAGAGCATAACCTGTGGAACAGGCTTGTCCTTATAGACGTGGCCAACCAGGCAGACCTGTCAAGTCTGCCTGATAAAACACAGAGGTTATTTCATCCCGACAAGCCTGTGTCACAGGTTTCTGTGCTCTTCAGTGATTGAAGAGCAGAGAAACCTGCGGAACAGGCTTGTCCTTATAGACGTGGCGAACCAGGCAGACCTGTCAAGTCTGCCTGAAAAAACACAGAGGTTATTTCATCCGGACAAGCCTTTTTCTCAGATTTTTATGCTCTTCAGGGGTATGAAGAGCAGGGAAACCAGCGAAACAGGCTTCCTTGCTCTTCAGGGGATTGAAGAGCAGGGAAACCTGCAAAACAGGCTTGTCCTTATAGACGTGGACAACCAGGCAGACCTGTCAAGCCTGCCTGAAAAAACACAGAGGTTATTTCATCCCGACAAGCCTTATTCTCAGGTTTTTATGCTCTTCAGTGGATTGAAGAGCAGAGAAACCTGCGGAACAGGCTTGTCCTTATAGACGTGACCAACCAGGCAGACCTGTCAAGCCTGCCTGAAAAAACACAGAGGTTATTTCATCCCGACAAGCCTTTTTCTCAGGCTTTTCTGCTCTTCAGGGGATTGAAAAGCAGGGAAACTTGAAAAACAGGCTTGTCCTTATAGACGTGGCCAACCAGGCAGACCTGTCAAGTCTGCCTGAAAAAACACAGAGGTTATTTCATCCAGACAAGCCTTTTTCTCAGGTTTTTCTGCTCTTCAGGGGATTGAAGAGCAGGGAAACTTGCGAAACAGGCTTTCTTGCAGGGGATTGAAGAGAAGGGAAACCTGTGGAACAGGCTTGTCCTTATAGACGTGGCCAACCAGGCAGACCTATCAAGTCTGCCTGAAAAAACACAGAGGTTATTTCATCCCGACAAGCCTGTGTCACAGGTTTTTGTGCTCTTCAGGGATTGAAGAGCAGAGAAACCTGCGGAACATGCTTGTCTTTATAGACGTGGCCGACCAGGCAGACCTGTCAGGTCTGCCTGAAGAAACACAGAGGTTATTTCATCCCGACAAACCTTTTTCTCAGATTTTTATGCTCTTCAGGGGATTGAAGAGCATAACCTGTGGAACAGGCTTGTCCTTATAGACGTGGCCAACCAAGCAGACCTGTCAAGTCTGCCTGATAAAACACAGAGGTTATTTCATCCCGACAAGCCTGGTTCACAGATTTCGCTGCTCTTCAGGGGATTGAAGAGCAGCGAAACCTGCGAAAAGGGCTTGTCGGGATGAAAAAGCCTCTGTGTTTTTTCCTGATCTAACGTATATACAGATGGATGGATGTTTTTTGTAACATATTATGCTAAATGGAAAAACTTTACCATTGTTTTTATTTTGTTCCGCCAATATTTTACCCTTAAAAAAAACCCGAACCTTACAGTAATAACACTGGCAGCTCAGTCGATTGAACTTCCCGTAAAAAAAAAAAAGGAAAAAAAGAAAACAGTGGTAGAGTTTTTTTTTTTATTTAAAGTAATATGCTGTAATTTTACAGTAAAATGTTTTGTCATTTTGTACAGTGTACAATTTGATGTATAACTTGCTCTAAAACCACAACAAAAGCAGCAATTTAAGTATTTTAACAAAATAAAATGTTTGGAAAGTATGATGATATATTTTGGCTATAATGGATAATATAATAATATTATAGTTGAAAATGGAATGAGGTACTTGTTTTTTTTCCCGGTTGAGATGGAAAGAAGAAATACATCCATCCATCTTTTTCCGCTTATCCGAGGTCGGGTCGCGGGGGCAGCAGCCTAAGCAGGGAAGCCCAGACTTCCCTTTCCCCAGCCACTTCGTCCAGCTCTTCCCGGGGCGTTCCCAGGCCAGCTGGGAGACATAGTCTTCCCAACGTGTCCTGGGTCTTCCCCGTGGCCTCCTACCGGTCTGACGTGCCCTAAACACCTCCCTAGGGAGGCGTTCGGGTGGCATCCTGGCCAGATGCCCGAACCACCTCATCTGGCTCCTCTCCATGTGGAGGAGAACGGCTTTACTTTGAGTTCCTCTCGGGTGGGAGAGCTTCTCACCCTATCTCTGAGGGAGAGACCCGCCAACTGGCGGAGGAAACTTGTACCCGTGATCTTGTTCTTTCGGTCATGACCCACAGCTCATGACCATAGGTGAGGATGGGAGCGTAGATCGACTGGTAAATTGAGAGCTTTGCCTTCCGGCCCAGCTCCTTCTTCACCACAACGGATCGATAATTTACTGAAGACGCCGCACCGATCCGCCTGTCGATCTCACGATCCACTCTTCCCTCACTCGTGAACAAGACTCCGAGGTACTTGAGCTCCTCCACTTGGGGTAAGACCTCCTTCCCAACCTGGAGATGGGACTCCACCCTTTTCCGGGCGAGAACCATGGACTCGGACTTCGAGGTGTTGATTCTCATCCCAGTCTCTTCACACTCGGCTGCGAACCGATCCAGTGGGAGAGGAAGATCCTGGCCAGATGAAGCCATCAGGACTACATCGTCTGCAAAAACCAGACACTTAATCCTGCAGCCACTAAACCTGATCCCCTCAACGCCTTGACTGCGCCTAGAAATTCAATCCATAAAAGTTATGAACAGAATGGGTGACAAAGGACAGCCTTGGCGGAGTCCAACCCTCACTAGAAACGGGTCCGACTTACCGCCGGCAATGCGGACCAAGCTCTGACACTGATCCTACAGGAAGTGGACCGCCACAATCAGACAGTCCGATACCCCGTACTCTCTGAGCACTCCCCACAGGACTTCCCGAGGGACACGGTCGAATGCCTTCTCCAAGTCCACAAAGCACATGTAGACTGGTTGGGCAAACTCCCATGCACCCTCAAGAACCCTGCCCAGAGTATGGAGCTGGTTCACAGTTCCACCACCAGGACCAAAACCTCAAAAACATCTAGTTAATATAAAATATAAGATGACATGGCCCCCAAGCCTTGAGTTTGACATCCCTGCACTAGATCAACTTAGGCTTTTTACTTGAATGTTATGCACACCCAACCCCCCAACCCCCCGCCCACGTCCCCCCAGCTGAAAAGGCGGTTTTTCGCAAGAACAATCAAGGATCGTGCCTGTTAGGGATCCATGTTGGGACAACACAGGTGTGCACTTGGGACAATTTTCAGCGGCTCTCTAGACCAGGGGTCAGCAACCTTTTTGAAAGCAAGAGCTACTTCTTGGGTACTGATTAATGTGAAGGGCTACCAGTTTGATACACACTTAAATAAATTGCCAGAAATAGCCAATTTGCTCAATTTACCTTTAATAAATAAATCTATATATATTTAAAAATGGGTATTTCTGTCTCTCATTCCGTCGTACATTTTTTTTCCTTTTACGGGAGTTTTTTTGTAGAGAATAAATGATGAAAAAAACTTTATTGAACGGTTTAAAAGAGAAAACACGAAAAAAATGAAACTTTAAGTTTGAAACATAGTTTATCTTCAATTTCGACTCTTTAAAAATTAGAATTTAACCGAAAAAAAGAAGAGAAAAACTAGCTAATTCGAATATTTTTGGAAAAAAAATGGAACATCATTAGTAATTTTTCCTGATTAAGATTAATTTTAAAATTTTGATGACATGTTTTAAATAGGTTAAAATCCAATCTGCACTTTGTTAGAATATATAACAAATTGGACCAAGCTATATTTCTAACAAAGACGAATCATTGTTTATTTTAGATTTTTCAGAACAAAAATTTTAAAAGAAATTCAAAAGACTTTGAAAGAAGATTTAAATTTGATTCTACAGATTTTTCTAGATTTGCCAGAATTATGAATTTTAATCATAATAAATTTGAAGAAATGTTTCACAAATGTTCTACATCAAAAAAACAGAAGCTAAAATGAAGAATCTAGATTTTCCAGAACAAAAATTTTAAAAGAAATTCAAAAGACTTTGAAATAAGATTTAAATTTCATTCTACAGATTTTTCTAGATTTGCCAGAATTATGAATTTTAATCATAATAAATTTTAAGAAATGTTTCAAAAATGTTCTACGTCAAAAAAACAGAAGCTAAAATGAAGAATCTAGATTTTCCAGAACAAAAATTTTAAAAGAAATTCAAAATACTTTGAAAGAAGATTTAAATTTCATTCTACAGATTTTTCTAGATTTGCCAGAATTATGAATTTTAATCATAATAAATTTGAAGAAATGTTTCAAAAACGTTCTACGTCAAAAAAACAGAAGCTAAAATGAAGAATCTAGATTTTCCAGAACAAAAATTTTAAAAGAAATTCAAAAGACTTTGAAATAAGATTTAAATTTCATTCTACAGATTTTTCTAGATTTGCCAGAATTATGAATTTTAATCATAATAAATTTGAAGAAATATTTCACAAATGTTCTACGTCAAAAAAACAGAAGCTAAAATGAAGAATCTAGATTTTCCAGAACAAAAATTTTAAAAGAAATTCAAAATACTTTGAAAGAAGATTTAAATTTCATTCTACAGATTTTTCTAGATTTGCCAGAATTATGAATTTTAATCATAATAAATTTGAAGAAATATTTCACAAATGTTCTACGTCAAAAAAACAGAAGCTAAAATGAAGAATCTAATTAAAATGTATTTATTATTATTTACAATAAAAAAATAAAAATACTTGAACATTGATTTAAATTGTCAGGAAAGAAAAGGAAGGAATTTAAAAGGTAAAAAGGTATCTATGTTTAAAAATCCTAAAATCATTTTTAAGGTTGTATTTTGTCTCTAAAATTGTCTTTCTGAAAGTTATAAGAAGCAAAGTAAAAAAAAAAAAAGAATTTATTGACACAAATGAAGACCAAGTCTTTAAAATGTATTAAAATTCTATGAGTTTTGTCTCTCTTAGAATTAAAAAAGTCGAGCAAAGCAAACCAGCTTGCTAGTAAACAAATACAATTTAAAAATTGAGGCAGCTCACTGGTAAGTGCTGCTATTTGAGCTATTTTTAGAACAGGACAGCGGGCGACTCATCTGGTCCGTACGGGCGACCTGGTGCCCTCGGGCACCGCCTTGGTGACCCCTGGTCTAGAGCGATCGCAGCACAAGAAGTAGCCAGATTGGGTTTTAACTGCTTCACACAGACATTTCCAACCATGTAAACAAATCCTTTTAAAGACATGCTGGTTCAGTCCAAAAAGCCAGAAACCTCATAAAAGAGACACATGAGTGCGAGACTATGTTTGCATGCACATCCACAAATTGAGCCGAAACCCCCAAAACTACATTCACCATCAATCAAATTGATTATTTGGGGGTTTTAGAAGCATTACCAGTACCAGATCCAACACAAAAGCCGTGTAGTGTAGTGAAGTGAATTATATTTATATAGCGCTTTTCTCTAGTGACTCAAAGCGCGTCTACATAGTGAGACCCAATATCTAAGTTCCGTTTAAACCAGTGTGGGTGTGGCACTGGGAGCAGGTGGGTAAAGTGTCTTGCCCAAGGACACAACGGCAGTGACTAGGATGGCGGAAGCGGGGATCGAACCTGGAACCCTCAAGTTGCTGGCACGGCCACTCTACCAACCGAGCTATGACAAAATCTGAATGATTTCGATCTAAATGTAAAACAATAACAAATTCGACAATTTGATTAATAAAGCAAGCGGATAAAACACACTTCGTAGTCTCATAGCGTATTTTCGGCCCCAGCACCCCCTGCCACCCCAAAAAGGGACAAGCGGTAGAAAATGATATTCATGCTGGCTATGAACTGCATTCTTTTTTTTTTTAAAACATTAAAATTGCACTTTTGCATGAATAGAAAATGGTTGTAAACGCGCCCCCGCTCTCATGAACGCTCAGTTTAGTGGTCAATTGTACGGAATATGTACTGAACTGGGCGATTTACTAATCAAAGTCTCGATCAATCAATCAATCAATGGCTAACCATGCAGGTAATTGAAGGTCATTTAGTGTTAAAGGGGAACATTATCACAATTTCAAAAGGGTTAAAAACAATAAAAATCAGTTCCCAGTGGCTTGTTGTATTTTTTTGAAATTTTTTTCAAAATTTGACCGGTCCCGGAATATCCCTAAATAAAGCTTTAAAGTGGCCACTTCCACTTTAGGACAGAACGGCAGTGACTAGGATGGCGGAAGCGGGGATCGAACCTGGAACCCTCAAGTTGCTGGCACGGCCACTCTACCAACCGAGCTATGACAAAATTTGAATGATTTGGATCTAAATGTAAAACAATAACAAATTCGACAATTTGATTAATAAAGCAAGCGGATAAAACACACTTCGTAGTCTCATAGCGTATTTTTGGCCCCAGCACCCCCAGCCACCCCAAAAAGGGACAAGCGGTAGAAAATGATATTTATGCTGGCTATGAACTGCATTCTTTTTTTTTTAAAAACATTAAAATTGCACTTTTGCATGAATAGAAAATGGTTGTAAACGCGCCCCCGCTCTCATGAACGCTCAGTTTAGTGGTCAATTGTACGGAATATGTACTGAACTGTGCGATTTACTAATCAAAGTCTCGATCAATCAATCAATCAATGGCTAACCATGCAGGTATTTGAAGGTCATTTAGTGTTAAAGGGGAACATCATCACAATTTCAAAAGGGTTAAAAACAATAAAAATCAGTTCCCAGTGGCTTGTTGTATTTTTTGAAGTTTTTTTCAAAATTTTACCGGTCCCGGAATATCCCTAAATAAAGCTTTAAAGTGGCCATTTCCACTTTAGGACACAACGGCAGTGACTAGGATGGCGGAAGCGGGGATCGAACCTGGAACCCTCAAGTTGCTGGCATGGCCACTCTACCAACCGAGCTATGACAAAATTTGAATGATTTCGATCTAAATGTAAAACAATAAATTCGACAATTTGATTAATAAAGCAAGCGGATAAAACACACTTAGTAGTCTCATAGCGTATTTTCGGCCCCAGCACCCCCTGCCACCCCAAAAAGGGACAAGCGGTAGAAAATGATATTTATGCTGGCTATGAACCGCATTTTTTTTTTTTTTTAAACATTAAAATTGCACTTTTGCATGAATAGAAAATGGTTGTAAACGCGCCCCCGCTCTCATGAACGCTCAGTTTAGTGGTCAATTGTACGGAATATGTACTGAACTGTGCGATTTACTAATCAAATCCTCGATCAATCAATCAATCAATGGCTAACCATGCAGGTAATTGAAGGTCATTTAGTGTTAAAGGGGAACATTATCACAATTTCAAAAGGGTTAAAAACAATAAAAATCAGTTCCCAGTGGCTTGTATTTTTTTGAATTTTTTTTCAAAATTTTACCGGTCCCGGAATATCCCTAAATAAAGCTTTGAAGTGGCCATTTCCACTTTAGGACACAGCGGCAGTGACTAGGATGGCGGAAGCGGGGATCGAACCTGGAACCCTCAAGTTGCTGGCACGGCCACTCTACCAACCGAGCAATACCAACCCCAGTGTAGTCCGAAAAATAATGCTCAGATTTGATCAACTATAATAGCTTCATTATTTATTATCAGTAATAACCCGTATATCACTAAAAAAGCACATTTTCCAATGAAAAACGTCCGATAATGGCTTTTTGTCCAACTCTTAAATACCGATTCCGATATCAACCGATACCGATCTATACAGTCGTGGAATCAACACATTGATTGATTGAAACTTTTATTAGTAGATTGCACAGTTCAGTACATATTCCGCACAATTAGTAACACCCCAATAAGTTTTTCAACTCGTCTAAGTCCACGTTAATCAATTCATTATTATGCCTAATTTTGGCGCGATGCATTTGTTATGTTCCACCTAGTGGTGGTTTGTTTTTCTGCTTTTTCTTGTTTTACTTTGAACCGGTCACACTCAATCACGACCTCTGCTGCCAGTCAACCGGTTCCTGTTCCCAGCTGTTCCTCATTTCACCTGTTGATCAGCCAGCCGATCCCGGACGAGCCCCCAATTTATGTTGCGTTCCCCTACGATCCCTAGACTCTGAGCAATCTGGGAACGTAACGGCGTTGAACAATGTAAGAAGGGTAGGGGGGCAGCGTGGGGTGTGTATTGTAGCGAACCGGAAGAGTTAGTGCTGCAAGGGGTTCTGGGTATTTGTTCTGTCGCGTTTACGTTGTGTTACGGTGCAGATGTTCTCCCAAAATGTTCTTGTTTTGGTGTGGGTTCACAGTGCGGCGCATATTTGTAACAGTGTTAAAGTTGTTTATACGGCCACCCTCAGTGTGACCTGTATGGCTGTCGACCAAGTATGCCTTGCATTCACTTGTGTGTGTGTGAAAAGCCTTAGATATTAATGTGATTGGGCCCGGTACGCAAAAGCAGTGTATTGAACTTCTCCCAGCGGCGTTTTAAAAAGTCATAAATTTTACTTTTTGAAACCGATACCGACCATTTTCCGATGTTAAGTTTTAAAGCATTTATCGGCCGATAATATCGGCAGTCCGATATTGTCGGACATCTCTAATACCAGCCATTAATCAATTCAAACTCTCCATCGTTCAAGACTTACGGTCTTTGGAAAAATGCACTAAGGTTTTAAAAAAGTGGGATTTGTTTCCGGGTTAAGGGGAATCTCCGTTTTTGTGCCGACGAGTTCTTCGCTCTACAATGTTTTTTTTTTTCAAGCATATTGTTCGGGCTTAATATGCACAAAAAAAAAAAATCTTACCTATAGAAACTACGGCCTACGTAGCTCCCACTCCCTCCCCTCTGTTGCAAGTCTTGTTGATTCTATGTAATGTGTTTATGTCTGCTATGGCTGTGAGGTTTTTTTCCAGCCTAGACCCCTTTCCTGGAGTCCAGCCTTTGACTGAATATGGTTGTCATTTCTTTATGCTTGGTCTGAGTGCTTTTTGAGGGGTAGCGGCCCACGGCAGGATCCGCTGCTCATTGAGAAGAACGATACGGTAATTCTTCGCTCTACAATTTTGAAGCACATTTTTTTGGCCTATTATGCAAAAACAACTTTTCTTACCTATTGAAACTACAGCCTCTGTAGCTCACACTCCCTCCCCTCTGTTGCAAGTCTTGTTGATTCTGTATAATGTGTTTACGTGTGCTATGGCTGTGAGGTTTTTTTTTTCAGTCCGGACCCCTTCCCTGGAGTCCAGCCTTTGACTGAATATGGTTGTCGAGTGTTACACGTCATTTCTTTATGTTGGGTCTGAGTGCTTTTTGAGGGGTAGGGGCCCACGGCAGGATCCGCTGCTCGTTGTGAAGAACGATACGGTGATTCTTCGCTCTACAATGTGTTTTTTTAAGCACGTTTTTGGCCTATTATGCAAAAACAAATTTTCTTACCTATTGAAACTACAGCCTCCGTAGCTCCCACTCCCTCCCCTCTGTTGCAAGTCTTGTTGATTCTATGTAATGTGTTTACGTCTGCTATGGCTGTGAATTTTTTTTCCAGCCTGGACCCCTTCCCTGGAATCCAGCCTTTGACTGAATATGGTTGTCGAGTGTTGCACGTCATTTCTTTATGCTGGGTCTGAGTGCTTTTTGAGGGGTAGGGGCCCACGGCAGGATCCGCTGCTCGTTGAGAAGAACGATACGGTAATTCGTCGCTCTACAATGTATTTTTTTTAAGCACATTTTTTTGGCCTATTATGCAAAAACAACTTTTCTTACCTATTGAAACTACAGCCTCTGTAGCTCACACTCCCTCCCCTCTGTTACAAGTCTTGTTGATTCTATATAATGTGTTTACGTGTGCTATGGCTGTGAGTTTGTTTTTTTTCAGTCTGGAACCCTTCCCTGGAGTCC
Source organism: Nerophis ophidion (assembly GCF_033978795.1). NCBI lineage: Eukaryota > Metazoa > Chordata > Actinopteri > Syngnathiformes > Syngnathidae > Nerophis > Nerophis ophidion. The sequence continues at coordinate 49,253,865 of NC_084625.1, read as the reverse complement.
AGCCTTTGACTGAATATGGTTGTCGAGTTTTGAGGAAAAAAAATATTTTAAGTGCGCCTTATAGTCCGTAGAATACGATACGTAAAGGCAGCTTTTGTTTTGGATCAGACTAAAAATTATCTAGCAGCGTTTAACACGGGATTGGAATCTATTCGTAGATGTGGGTTGGGAATGGTTACGCGACGTCATCAACTAATTGGTAACGATGCACGTCATTTCTTTATGCTCAGTGAGCGCTTTTTGAGGGGGAGGAGCCTACGGTAGGACCTGTTGCTCATTGAGAAGGTAGTTCTTCGTTCTACGATGTTTTTTTTTCTTTCTTTAAGCACATTTTTTTGGCCTATTATGCAAAAACAACTTTTTTTTACCTCTTGAAACTACGGTCTCCGTAGCTCCCTTCCCTCTGTTGCAAGTCTTGTTGATTCTATGTAATGTGTTTACGTGTGCTATGGCTGTGAGGTTTTTTTTAGTCTGGACCCCTCCCTGGAGTTCAGCCTTTGACTAAATATGTTTGTCGAGTTTTGAGGAAAAAAAAGGACTTTAAGTGCGCCTTATAGTCTGAAAAATACAGCTTTTGTGTTGGATCACACTATTTTTCCAAACTATTTCAACTTCCAATGTGCATGTAAACACAAGACGGAGACGCAGACAATACGGGAGACACACTCGGAGACGAACTGACGGCACAATTTTTTCGTCCTTGCTGACATTTACCTGCGGCTCAGTATACTCGTCGTCGGTGGGAAGGAGGTCCGCGGCTCCCTCGGCATAATCATAGAACTGAGAGTAGTCTAAACCATCAGTGGTGTACTACGGATGTTGAGAGAGAGGGGGGGAGGGGAGGGGAGACGGGCGGGATGAAGACATTAACATGGCAACAAGGATGCAGGGTGAGACGATGATTATGCAAAATCACCTCTGGCATGTTATCAGTTATTGGCAAACGCTTTCATTGTGTGTGAATGAATATTAGTACACATTCTGCATGAAATGCCTCGGCATTTGTAATAAATGGGTTGTACTTGTATAGCGCTTTTCTACCTTCAAGGTACTCAAAGCGCTTTGACACTACTTCCACATTTACCCATTCACACACACATTCACACACTGATGGAGGGAGCTGCCATGCAAGGCGCCAACCAGCACCCATCAGGAGCAAGGGTGAAGTGTCTTGCTCAGGACACAACGGACGTGACGAGGTTGGTACTAGGTGGGATTTGAACCAGTGACCCTCGGGTTGCGCACGGCCACTCTACCACTGCGCCACGCCGCCGCAATAATAGAGAATAGAAGTAGAGTCAGAAGTTGACATAAAAAGTCCTTGCATTTTAGAACGTAATAAATTGCTGTTTGATCCCTTTTATCCAGAGCTTCACTAAAATATGCGTTACTTCTCTAATATACATTTGTGTCCATACTGTACTTCTATTCTCTGTTTTAGTATACAATAAAAAGTTTAGAACAGTAAAACAAGTGGTCACATAAAATATATATATACATATATACGTACATATATACACATATATGCATATATGTATACATATATATATGTATATACATATATATATACACACACATTTATATATATATATATAAATGTATATATACACATGTATATGTATATAAATGTGTATATATATAAATTAGTATGATTATATGTGTATAAATGTACATATATATATATAAATCTATGTATATGTGTATATATATGTGTAAATATCAATGTATGTAAATATATATGTTTTTCCATGTATGTGTGTATATATGTGTATATGTCAATGTATGTATATATGTATATGCGTGTATCTATCTATCTATCTATCTATATATATATATATATATATATATATATATATATATATATATATATATATATATATATATATATATATATATATATATATATATGTATATATATATATGTATGTGTGTATAAATAGATGTATGTGTATAGATATGCATATATGCATGTGGATATATGTCTATATGTATGTTTTATGTATATACACACATCTATATATGTATGTATAGATGTGTATAGATGTACATATCTATGTATAAATGTATATGTATATGTGTGTATGTATGTATATGTGTATATATCTATGTATATGTGTTTGTGTATGTATATATATATATGTATATATATATACATATATGTGTGTGTGAGTGTGTATATATATGTGTAAATATCAATGTATGTAAATATATATTTTTTTCTATGTATGTGTATATATGTGTATATGTCAATGTATGTATATATGTATATGTGTATATATATATATGGATATGTATGTATATATGTATGTGTGTATAAATAGATGTATGTGTATAGATATGCATGTGGATATATGTCTATATGTATGTTTTATGTATATATACACATCTATATATGTATGTATGATGTGTATAAATGTACATATCTATGTATAAATGTATATGTATATGTGTGTATGTATGTATATGTGTATATATCTATGTATATATGTATATGTTTTTGTGTATATATATATATATATATATATATTGATATATACACGTATATATACACATATATATGTGTGTACATATATATATCTATGTATATGTGTATATATATGTGTAAATATCAATGTATGTAAATATATATATTTTTCTATGTATGTGTGTATATATGTGTATATGTCAATGTATGTATATGTATATATGTATATGTGTGTATGTATATATATATATATATATATCTGGATATGTATGTATATATGTATGTGTGTATAAATAGATGTATGTGTATAGATATGCATATATGCATGTGGATATATGTATATATGTATGTTTTATGTATATATATGTATATATGTATGTATAGATGTACATATCTATGTATAAATGTATATGTATATGTGTGTATGTATGTATATGTGTATATATCTATGTATATATATATATACACCGTATTTCCTTGAATTGCCGCTGGGCATATAGAATGCGCCTGCCTTAAATTACTGCCGGGTCAAACTCTCTTCGCAAAATAATTAGCGCATGCTTAGTATCAACGCCTGGTCAAACTCGTGACGTCCCCTGTCATCATTTTCAAAATGGAAGAGACTGATTTCAAAACCGGTAATTTGAAATCGCATAAAGGGAAGAAGATTAAGAGCTATTCAGTAGGATTTAAAGTCCAAGCTTACATCACACTCAAATTTTTACTGCATGCCTTTGGTAAGTGCCGGAGTGAGAAGAGGTTTTAAAATAATTAGCGCCCTGGCGGCAATTCAAGGAAATACGGTATATATGTATATATATAAAATATTAATAATGATATGTATAATAATTGCTAATTCTTGCATGGATACATATTTAAATCGGTGAGTAAATAAATGAATATTAACCACATTTCACTCATGAACATACAAGACTTAAAAGAGTGGTTAATTAAGCTTTGCAACGCATCCTTTGAGTATTAGAAAGGAAATTAAGGGAAAGAAAGAGATTCAACTGAGATGGGAGCGATCTAACCTGACCTTCTTTAAGGGTCTTACACACCCAGACAAGGTACACCCATACAACTGCTAAATGGGTTCTACTTGTATAGCACTTTCACACTATTTCCACATTCACCCATTCACACACTGATGGAGGGAGCTGCCATGCAAGGCGCTAACCAGGACCCATCAGGAGCAAGGGTGAAGTGTCTTGCTCGAGGACACGAGGTTGGTAGAAGGTGGGGATTGAACCAGGAACCCTCCCAACTTGGCCACGCCGTCCCCAAGCAAGCACGTACAAGCACGTACACGTGCGTGCACATCTGGGCTAAGACAGCTGACACGTGTCCCACGCTATGACATCATCCAGGTGTGGAATGCCGGGCGGGTATATTTAGGCCGAACGATTGTTTGTGCTAAAAAAAGTAAAAAATGCCATCTCATATACCAAAAATATCACTTTAGTCACATTAGATGGAATTTTTACCTAAAAAAAAAAGGTAAACATTCCATCTAGTTCACTGAAAAAATAACTTTAGTAATAATAGATGGCATTTTGACCTAAAAAAGGTAAACATTTTGTCTAATGTACTGAAAATATAATTTTTGGTCATATTAATAGGCATTTGTACCAAAAAAAAGGTAAAAATGCCGTTTAATATACCAAAAATATCATATTAATCATTTAGATGGAATTTTTACCTTAAAAAAGGTAAAAGATACATCTCCTTATACCAAAAATATCACTTTAGTCACATTAGATGGAATTTTTACCTAAATAAAAGGTAAACATTCCATCTAATATACTTAAAAAAACATTTTAGTCATATTAGATGGCATTTTGACCTAAAAAAGGTAAACATTTTGTCTAATGTACTGAAAATATCATTTTAGTCATTTGTACCAAAAAAAGTAAAAATGCCGACTAATACACCAAAAATATCATATTAATCATTTTAGATGGAATTTTTACCCTAAAAAAGGTAAAAAAAAAAATACATCTAACATACTGAAAATATAATTTTAGTCATATTAGTAGGCATTTGTACCAAAAAAAGGTAAAAATGCCGTCTAATACACCAAAAATATCATATTAATCATTTTAGATGGAATTTTTACCTTAAAAAAGGTAAAAAAAATATATAATTTTTGTCATATTAGTATACATTTGTACCAAAAAAAGGTAAAAATGCCGTCTAATATACCAAAAATATCATATTTATAATTTTAGATGGAATTTTTACCTTAAAAAAAGGTTAAAAAAATACATCTAATATACTGAAAATATAATTTTAGTCATATTAGTAGACATTTGTACCAAAAAAAGGTAAAACAAATATCCATGTAATATATTAAAAATATATTAAAATTGAATTTTTACCTGAAAAGGGTAAAATTTCCATCTAATATGCCAAAAGTATCATATTAATCATTTTAGATGGCATTTTTACCTAAAAAAAGGTAAAAATGCCATTTAATATACCAAAAATGTCATATTAGTCATATTAGACGGCATTTTTACCTAAAGAAAGATACAAATGCCATTTAATATACTGAAAAAATCATTTTAGTCATATTAGATAGAATTTTGACCTAAAAAAGGTAAACATTTTGTCTAATATACTGAAAATATAATTGTAGTCATATTAGTAGGCATTTTGTACCAAAAAAAAGGTAAAAATGCCGTCTAATATACCAAAAATATCATATTAATCATTTTAGATGGAATTTTTACCTTAAAAAAGGAAAAAAAATACATCTAATATACTGAAAATAAAATTTTTGTCAAATTAGTGGACATTTGTAGCAAAAAAAGGTAAAAAAAAAATCCTTCTAATAAAATTGATTTTTTACCTGAAAAGGGTAAAATTCCCATTTAATATACCGAAAATATCATATTAATCATTTTAGATGGAATTTTTTACCTAAAAAAAGGTAAAAATGCCATTTAATACACCAAAAATGTCATATTAGTCATATTAGATGGCATTTTTACCTAAAGAAAGATACAAATGCCATTTAATATACTGAAAATATCATATTAGTCATATTAGAAATCATTTTTACCCCCCCAAAAAAGGTAAAAAAAATTCATCCTGTATACTGAAAATATATTAAAATTAAATTTTTACCTGAAAAAGGTAAAAATGCCATCTAATATACCCTAAAAATATGATATTCATTATATTAGATGGCATTTTTACCTAAAAAAAGAGTTGAAATGTCATTTAATATACCAAAAATATCATATTAGTCATATTAGATTGAATTTTTACCTAAAAAAGGTAAACATTCTGTGTAATATAACAAAAATATCATATTAAACATTTTAGATTGAATCTTTACCTTGAAAAAGGGGAAAATTACATTTAATATTCTGAAAATATAATTTTGGTCGTATTAGAAGGCATTTTAACCCAAAAAAAGGTTAAAAAAAAAATCCATCTAATATACCGAAAAAATATATGAAAATTGAATTTTTACCTGAAAAAGGTAAACATTCCATCTAATATACCGAAAATATCACATTAATCATTTTAGATGGCATGTTTACCTAAAAAATGTAAAGATTCCATTTAATATACTAAAAATATCATATTAGTCATATTAGAAGTTATTTTTACCTAAAAAAAAAGGTAAAACAATCCATCTGATATACTGAAAATATATTTCAAAAATTTGAATTTTTACCTGACAAAAGGTAAAAATTCCATCTGATATACCGAAAATATCATATTAATCATTTTAGATAGCATTTTTACCTAAAAAAAAAAGGTAAATAGGCCATCTAATATACCAAAAATATCATATTAAAATAAAAGTTTGACCTAAAAAAAGGTACAAATTCCTATTTATATCCAAAAAATATCATATTAAATTTAAATTTCGACCTAAAAAAGGTAAAAATTCCAACTTACATACAGAAAATATATCAAATTTAAATTTTGACCTAAAAAAGGTAAAAATTCCACCTTATATACAGAAAATATCATATTAAATTTAAATGTTGACCTAAAAAAGGTAAAAATTCCATCTAATATACCGAAAATATATTAATCATTTTAGATGGCAGTTTTACCTAAAAAAAAAAGGTAAATATGCCATCTAATATACCAAAAATATCATATTAAAATAAAATGTTGACCTAAAAAAGGTACAAATTTCCAACTTATTTACAGAAAATATCATATTAAATTTAAATTTTGACCTAAAAAAGGTAAAAATTCCAACTTATATACAGAAAATATCATATTAAATTTAAATTTTGACCTAAAAAAGGTAAAAAGTCCATCTAATATACCAAAAATATATTAATCATTTTAGATGGCAGTTTTACCTAAAAAAAAAAAGGTAAATATGCCATCTAATATACCAAAAATATCATATTAAAATAAAATGTTGACCTAAAAAAGGTACAAATTTCCAACTTATTTACAGAAAATATCATATTAAATTTAAATTTTGACCTAAAAAAGGTAAAAATTCCAACTTATATACAGAAAATATCATATTAAATTTAAATTTTGACCTAAAAAAGGTAAAAAGTCCAACTTATATACAGAAAATATCCTAGTTTAGATGGAATTTTCACCTAAAAAAAGGTCAAAATTCCATCAAATATACCAAAGCTATGGTCTGATGACAAAACAAATTTAAAACTTATAAATATTAGAAACAGAATGTATATTTGATTAAAAACCAAATGAAGCTATTGTAGTACATTTAAATAGTTCAAATTTTAAATATCAATAGTAAGAATCGCCCTAGCCAACTAACAACAATTCCAGGTGATGAAACAACACTAGAAAGCAGAAAGGATGCTGCTCAGTAGTACAAAAACCCTAAAAGTGTTCAATCAAGTCAAATAAATTGTGTCATCTGCAGGATGAGAAATGAACACGTTAAAAAGAAGCAGTACTTTCCCCCCCCCGGCTGTCTGACCTCTTCCTGGGCCTGCTGGGCCTGCAAGGACTCCCCGTGAGGTGTGTCACAGTCCGGGCTGTAATGTTCACAGTAGTCGTACGCCGCTTTGGAGTCGGACACCATCAGAAGCTGCTGGATGTCACCCTGCAGAGAAGCAGAAGGGGGGAACAAGATATTCAGTATCAATTACAGGCATATTATTAAAATAATATAATGTATATATAAGTATTAATTATTATTATTATTGGTTATGGAAAGAATATGAAAGTGCGGGCATAGTATTATAATAATAATGATTTATATATATAGTTAATCATTATAATTGGTTATTGAGAGTATGTACAAGTTCGGGCATATCATTATAATATATAAGACTTTTAAAGTCATTTTGATAGTAGGCTAATATAGACACTTACATCATGTGTTGCCTTCATTTTAACACTTATATAAGACTTTTAATGTCATTTTGATAGTAGGCTAATATAACTAATATAGACACGTAACGTGTTGCCTTCATTATAAGACTTATATAAGACTTTTAAAGTCATTTTGATAGTAGGCTAATATAGACACTTACGTCATGTGTTGCCTTCATTTTAACACTTATATAAGACTTTTAAAGTCATTTTGATAGTAGGCTAATATAACTAATATAGACACGTAACGTGTTGCCTTCATTATAACACTTATGTATGACTTTTAAGGTAATTTTGATAGTAGGCTAATATAGACACTTACATCATGCGTTGCCTTCATTATAACACTTATATACGACTTTTAAGGTAATTTTGATAGTAGGCTAATATAGCTAATATAGCCACTTACATCATGTGTTGCCTTCATTACAACACTTATATACGACTTTTAAGGTAATTTTGATAGTAGGCTAATATAGACACTTACATCATGTGTTGCCTTCATTATTACACCTATATAAAGACTTTTAAATTGATTTTGATAGTAGGCTAATATAGACACTTACATCATGCGTTGCCTTCATTATAACACTTATATAAGACTTTTAAAGTCATTTTGATAGTAGGCTAATATAGACACTTACATCATGTGTGCCTTCATTATAACACTTATATAAGACTTTTAAAGTCATTTTGATAGTAGGCTAATACAGACACTTACATCATGTGTTGCCATTTTTATAACACTTATATAAGACTTTTAAAGTAATTTTGATAGTAGGCTAATATAAATAATATGGACACTTACATCATGTGTTGCCTTCATTATAACACTTATATACGACTTTTAAGGTAATTTTGATAGTAGGCTAATATAGCTAATATAGACACTTACATCATGCGTTGCCTTCATTATAACACTTATATAAGACTTTTAAGGTAATTTTGATAGGAGGCTAATATAGCTAATATAGACACTTACATCATATGTTGCCTTCATTATTACACCTATAGAAAGACATTTAAATTGATGTTGATAGTAGGCTAATATAGACACTTACATCATGGGTTGCCTTCATTAAAACATTTATATAAAACTTTTAAAGTCAATTTGATAGTAGGCTAATATAGCTAATATAGACACTTACATCATATGTTGCCTTCATTATTACACCTATATAAAGACTTTTATATTGATTTTGATAGTAGGCTAATATAGACACTTACATCATGGGTTGCCTTCATTATACAATTATATAAGACTTTTAAAGTCATTTTGATAGTAAGCTAATATAGACACTTACATCATGTGTTGCCTTCATTATAACACTTATATACGACTTTTAAGGTAATTTTGATAGTAGGCTAATATAGCTAATATAGCCACTTACATCATGTGTTGCCTTCATTACAACACTTATATACGACTTTTAAGGTAATTTTGATAGTAGGCTAATATAGACACTTACATCATGTGTTGCCTTCATTATTACACCTATATAAAGACTTTTAAATTGATTTTGATAGTAGGCTAATATAGACACTTACATCATGCGTTGCCTTCATTATAACACTTATATAAGACTTTTAAAGTCATTTTGATAGTAGGCTAATATAGACACTTACATCATGTGTGCCTTCATTATAACACGTATATTAGACTTTTAAAGTAATTTTGATAGTAGGCTAATACAGACACTTACATCATGTGTTGCCATTTTTATAACACTTATATAAGACTTTTAAAGTAATTTTGATAATAGGCTAATATAAATAATATGGACACTTACATCATGTGTTGCCTTCATTATAACACTTATATAAGACTTTTAAGGTAATTTTGATAGGAGGCTAATATAGCTAATATAGACACTTACATCATATGTTGCCTTCATTATTACACCTATAGAAAGACATTTAAATTGATGTTGATAGTAGGCTAATATAGACACTTACATCATGGGTTGCCTTCATTAAAACATTTATATAAAACTTTTAAAGTCAATTTGATAGTAGGCTAATATAGCTAATATAGACACTTACATCATATGTTGCCTTCATTATTACACCTATATAAAGACTTTTATATTGATTTTGATAGTAGGCTAATATAGACACTTACATCATGGGTTGCCTTCATTATACAATTATATAAGACTTTTAAAGTCATTTTGATAGTAAGCTAATATAGACACTTACATCATGTGTTGCCTTCATTATAACACTTATATACGACTTTTAAGGTAATTTTGATAATAGGCTAATATAGCAAATATAGACACATCATGTGTTGCCTTCATTATTACACCTATAGAAAGACATTTAAATTGATTTTGATAGTAGGCTAATATAGACACTTACATCATGGGTTGCCTTCATTATAACACTTATATAAGACTTTTAAAGTCATTTTGATAGTAAGCTAATATAGACACTTACATCATGTGTTGCTTTCATTATAACACTCATATAAGACTTTTAAAGTCATTTTGATAGTAGGCTGCTATAGACACCAACATTATGTGTTGTCTTCATTATAACACATATAAGACTTTTAAGGTAATTTTGATAGTAGGCTAATATAACAAATATAGACACTTACATCATGTGTTGCCTTCATTATAACACTTATATAAGACTTTTAAGGTAATTTTGATAGGAGGCTAATATAGCTAATATAGACACTTATATCATGCGTTGCCTTCATTGTAACACTTATATAAGACTTTTAATTAATTTTTTGGTATTTTTGGTCCAATAAGGCTCTTTCAACACTTTGGGTCGCGGACCCCCCAAGCTAATGTGACCATGTGGTCTGCAGTCAGTCTTCCCTATGACTCACAGACTACCGGGAGAGACGATGCAAGGCTACAGATCCTACGGACGGTCCTCGATTCCGTCACTCCGCTCTTCTACCCCTGCAGTGCAATCGTTTGTGGGCGGGGCTCCGAGTCTCAAGTTCAACTATACACTAAATTCAGCAAGGGGTGAGGGGAAACTATCCCCAAGTCTCAGCTTAACGGAGGATACGTTAGAATCCCGAACGCATGTTGTCAACGGTTAGTATGTCGCCATGGCCCAGAAACACGGGCGATCCACCTCGAAGTCCTCGTCCAGCCCTAAGGTAAAACGAGAAGTTATACGTCAATCACCCCGGCTGTTCAACAAGAGCAGAGTGAAGCAAGCTGCAACTTGTCGGGGGAATGCAAGCACGTATTCCCCCCCCTGCGTAAAAACGTGATCTATGGATCCTGAAGACGTACCCAGGTCTAAACATCCATTTGCTACGACTTGCAGAGAGCCCCCCCCCTTTGAAAGTCTCTTTGTGCAGCCATCCGTCAACATCTTGCAGCGTTTTAGCTAAACACCCGGGATTCCTGGCCGTACCGTTTTTTAAAAGAGGATTGGATTTCTCCACTGATGTAGTTGTGAAGGCATGACTTGTCAACGAAGCTCTGGCACACCAAACCAAACATGCTTCTTTCCAGGACCGTACTTGACATTATTTTCCATGTCACTATTTCAGCTTGGTAGCCAAGTTCTATACGAGTATCATCTGAAAAAAAAACTGCGGGCTATAGGAGCGTTTTCTAGTCGGGCTTCAGTACTCTGGAATGCCCTCCCGGTTACAGTTCGAGATGCTACCTCAGTAGAAGCATTTAAGTCCCATCTTAAAACTCATTTGTATACTCTAGCTTTTAAATAGAGCCCCTTTTTAGACAAGTTGATCTGCCGTTGCTTTTTTGCTCTGCCCCCCTCCATGAAGGAGAGGACACAGGTTCAGTTGGCACGAATGAAGCCTTGGCTGTCCAGAGTCGGGATGCGGGGTGGACCGCTCGCCTGTGCATCGGTTGGGGACGTCTCTGCGCTGCTGACCCGTCTCTGCTCGGGATGGTCAACTGCTGGCCCCACTATGGACTGGACTCTCACTATCATATTAGATCCACTATGGACTGGATTCCCGCTATTATTCTAGATCAACTATGGACTGGACTCTCTCACTATTATGTTAGATCCACTATGGGCTGGACTCTCACAATATTATGCTAGATCCACTATGGACTCGACTCTCTCACTATTATGTTAGATCCACTATGGACTGGACTCTCTCACTATTATGTTAGATCCACTATGGACTTGACTCCCACTATTATGTTTGACCCACTATGGACTGGACTCACACTATTATGCGAGATCCACTATGGACTGGACTCTTACAATATCATGTTGGATCCACTATGGACTGGACTCTCACTATTATGTTAGATCCACTATGGACTGGACTCTCACTATTATGTTATATCCACTATGGACTGGACTCTCACTATTATGTTAGATCTACTATGGACTGGACTCACACTATTATGTTAGATCCACTATGGACTGAACTCTCACTATTATGTTAGATCCACTATGGACTGGAGTTTCACTGTTATGCTAGATCAACTATGGACTGGACTCTCACACTATAATGTTAGATCCACTATGGACTATGCTCTCACACTATTAAGCTAGATCAACTATGGACTGGACTCCCACAATATTACGTTAAATCTACTATGGACTGGACTCTCACAATATTATGTTAGATCCACAATGGACTGGACTCTCACTATTATGTTAGATCCACTATGGACTGAACTCTCACTATTATGTTAGATCCACTATGGACTGGAGTTTCACTGTTATGCTAGATCAACTATGGACTGGACTCTCACACTATTATGTTGGATCCACTATGGACTGGACTCTCACTATTATGTTAGATCCACTATGCACTGGAGTCTCTCACTATTATGCTAGATCCACTATGGACTGGACTCTCACTATTATGTTAGATCCACTATGGACTGGACTCTCACACTATTATGTTGGATCCACTATGGACTGGACTATCATAATATTATGTTAGATCCACAATGGACTAAACCCTCACACTATTATGCTAGATCCACTATGGACTGGACTCACACTATTATGTTAGATCCACTATGGACTGAACTCTCACTATTATGTTAGATCCACTATGGACTGGACTCTCACTATTATGTTAGATCCACTATGGACTGGACTCTCACTATTATGTTAGATCCACTATGGACTGGACTCTCACTATTATGTTAGATCCACTATGGACTGGACTCACTCACTACTATGTTAGATCCACTATGGACTGGACTCTCACAATATTAAGCTAGATCCACTATGGACTGGACTCTCACTATTATGTTAGATCCACTATGGACTGGACTATCACCCTATTATGTTAGATCCACTACAGACTGGACTCTTACTATTATGTTAGATCCACTATGGACTGCACTCTCACTATTATGTTAGATCCACTATGGACAGCAAACTCTGCCATTGCGTCTTTCTCGGCATGTGGCATTAAAATAGGTTTTATTCCCCTAGGCAGGCGTTGTCCTTAGTAAACAAAACAAAGTGTACCTACGGTCTGGAGGTGTGCGTATGTGTTTGGGGAAGGCGGACAGAGAAAGAGAGATCAAGCTTGGCCCTGACTCAAGCCGACATGTATTACCTCATGTGTCACCCTAAGACCAACAGTGAATGCCTGAACCCGGCCTAGAGTCACTTCCAATTAGTCCCCGTCCGTGAGCCACCCGTTTGCACACAAATAGACTGCAGAGGAATGGCGTTCAACTCGGGGGAAAGAAAAAAAAAAAATCAAGCTTGGGTGGACTTCGGAAAGGAGAAGAACAACCGAATTCTGCGGCTGTCAGATCGACTTCTTGGAAACCCGTTTGCCACACTGACCTTTCTTTCCAGGGAAAAACAACACTGCAGCCGTGCCATTTGGCAAAGAAGGTGCGGATTTACGAGATCAAGACCGGGCAAGTTTGAAAAAGTGCCGGCTCATGACTGGGAACACCAAGAGAGACCCGGGGACAGACAAGGGGGTTCGGACCGAGCAGCTGGGATGTGAAGGATTCGTTTACCATGAATTGATCAACGTGGTCCCCGTTTTGTCCGGAATAGGTACTGTACTGAGCGATCTACTAACACAAGTTTCAATCAATCAATCAGAGGCTTTGTGCTTCGGAAACACCTGGGGAGGTTCTTGCAGAGGCTACGGGTTTTGTCTCGGACCGCTGAGATAAAAGCTTGGAAGAACGCCAGACCTCCTGAAATATGTCCCGACTGGATACAGTCGTGGCTTAGATAGAACTGCATAGAAAACCCTCCCAAGGGGCGGGGTCATTAATGACTGCGGTGCAAGGGGTCAATGAGACCAGGGGGAGTAAAAGGGTCAAGATCAACAGCTGAGACTTACCAGTCCCATTTGAAGTCCTCACGAATACAATACAAGAACTCGGGAGACCGGGCATGGCAATTTCTACCGATGGCCCGTTTAGTGACCGTGGTGTGGTGAGAAATACAGTCGTGTTCCAAAGTCTTGAGTTTCCAATCATTTCTACAACTTTTAGTTTCTCGTGACAGAGTGATTGGAGAACATACTCGTTGGTCACAAAACACATTCATGAAGTTTGGTTCTTTTATGAATGTGTTATGGCTCTACTGAAAATAGGACCGAGTCAAAAGTTAATAAGTGGTAAGGGGGTGATTTTCTACCTTCAAGGTACTAAATGCGCTTGGAGACTACTTCCACATTCACCCATTCACACACTGATGGCGGGAGCTGCCATGCAAGGACACAACGGACGTGACGGGGTTGGTAGAATAGAATAGATCCCTGGGGGATATTCAGCACCACAGTTCACTCACAATAGACAATAAACATTAAGGTATTTTTACATGTGAATAATATAAATACAGTCTATTATACAGCATTATTCACAAGTGAATAATATAAATACAGCATTATTCACATGTGAATAACATAAATACAGTCTATTATACAGCATTATTCACATGTGAATAACATAAATACAGCATTATTCACGTGTGAATAACATAAATACAGTCTATTATACAGCATTATTCACATGTGAATAATATAAATACAGTCTATTATACAGCATTATTTACATGTGAATAATATAAATACAGTCTATTATACAGCATTATTTACATGTGAATAATATAAATACAGCATTATTCACATGTGAATAACATAAATACAGTCTATTATACAGCATTATTCACATGTGAATAACATAAATACAGCATTATTCACGTGTGAATAACATAAATACAGTCTATTATACAGCATTATTCACATGTGAATAATATAAATACAGTCTATTATACAGCATTATTTACATGTGAATAACATAAATACAGTCTATTACACAGCATTATTCACATGTGAATAACATAAATACAGCATTTTTCACGTGTGAATAATATAAATACAGCATTATTCACATGTGAATAACATAGTCTATTATACAGCATTATTCACATGTGAATAACATAAATACAGTCTATTATACAGCATTATTCACATGTGAATAATATAAATACTGCATTATTCACATGTGAATAATATGAATACAGCATTATTCACGTGTGAAAAATATAAATACAGCATTATTCACATGTGAATAACATAAATACAGTCTATTATACAGCATTATTCACATGTAAATAATATAAATACAGCATTATTCACATGTGAATAATATAAATAGTCCATTATACAGCATTATTCACATGTGAATAACATAAATACAGTCTTTTATACAGCATTATTCACGTGAATAATATAAATACAGTCTATTATACAGTATTATTCGCAAGTGAATAATATAAATACAGCATTACTCACACGTGAATAACATAAATACAGTCTATTATACATTTAAGTACAGTCAAATAAACTGAAGCCGTCTTTATATTTTTGACCACGCCTCTAGACCCAAAAAACTGGTCAACATGATTCTACAGTAAATGGAAAAACGGTAGCACTGTTTTTAATGGAAAAGAAAGAGTCAGTTTGTTCCCCAAAATTTTACTTAAAAATGTACTGTTGTTTTTTTCCAATATATTACTGAAAATGGGATGAATGTTTTTATTTTTTCGAATTCTGGCAACTGAGCTACAGTTTTTCCCATGTTCTGTCACACGCCATAAAAACAGTCCTGGATTTTACGATAAAAAAACACGACAACAGAATTATACTGTAAAAAAAAAAAAACAGTGGTAGAGTTTTTCCTGGTTTACAGTATCATGCTGTAAAAAACCATCGTAAACTTTATCGTAAAAAGTTTGGTCATGTTTAGAGTGTCCAATTGGACAGGTTGTTTATAATGTATATTTTATGCTGCATGGTAATTGTTATATATTGTATATTTTTATATAAACATACTGTACATCCATCCATCCATTTTCTACCGCTTATTCTATTATGTAAATATTACATTTATTTCATATTGCTACTACGGTACATTTTTAGTATATTTTATACCTGCGTTGTCCTTTCCATCTTTGTAACTGAGCTACTGTGTGGAACTATTTCCCATGTGGATCATTAAAGTTTGTCTGCGACACATAGTCATTTTGATAGTAGGCTAATATAGACACTTACATCATGTGTTGCCTTCATTATAACACTTATATAAGACTTTTAAAGTCATTTTGATAGTAGGCTAATATAGACACTTACATCATGTGTTGCCTTCATTATAACACTTATATAAGACTTTTAAAGTAATTTTGATAGTAGGTTTATATAGCAAATATAGACACTTACATCATGTGTTGCCTTCAATATAACACTTATATTAGACTTTTAAAGTCATTTTGATAGTAGGCTTATACAGCTAATATAGACACTTACATCATGTGTTGCCTTCATTATAACACTTATATAAGAATTTAAAGTCATTTTTATAGTAGGCTAATATAAACACTTACATCATGTGTTGCCTTCATTATAACACTTATATAAGAATTTAAAGTCATTTTTATAGTAGGCTAATATAAACACTTACATCATGTGTTGTGTTCATTATAACACTTATATAAGACTTTTAAATTCATTTTGATAGTAGGCTAATATAGACACTTATATCATGTGTTGCCTTCATTATAACACTTATATAAGACTTTTAAAGTCATTTTGATAGTAGGCTAATATAGACACTTACATCATGTGTTGCCTTCATTATAACACTTATATAAGACTTTTAAAGTAATTTTGATAGTAGGTTTATATAGCAAATATAGACACTTACATCATGTGTTGCCTTCAATATAACACTTATATTAGACTTTTAAAGTCATTTTGATAGTAGGCTTATACAGCTAATATAGACACTTACATCATGTGTTGCCTTCATTATAACACTTATATAAGAATTTAAAGTCATTTTTATAGTAGGCTAATATAAACACTTACATCATGTGTTGCCTTCATTATAACACTTATATAAGAATTTAAAGTCATTTTTATAGTAGGCTAATATAAACACTTACATCATGTGTTGTGTTCATTATAACACTTATATAAGACTTTTAAAGTCATTTTCATAGTAGGCTAATAGACACTTACATCATGTGTTGTCTTCATTATAATACTTATATTAGACTTTTAAAATCATTTTGATAGTAGGCTAATATAGCTAAAATAGACACTTACATCATGTGTTGCCTTCATTATAACACTTATATTAGACTTTTAAAATCATTTTGATAGTAGGCAAATATAGCTAATATAGACACTTACATGGTGTGTTGCCTTCATTATAAAACTTATATTAGACTTTTAAAGTCATTTTGATAGTAGGCTAATATAGACACTTACATCATGTGTTGCCTTCATTATAACACTTATATAATAATTTTAAAGTAATTTTCATAGTAGGCTTATATAGCTAATATAGACACTTACATCATGTGTTGCCTTTATTGTAACACTTATATAAGACTTTTAAAGTCATACAACAGTCATACAAGGTTTTTAATTTTTCGCCTATCCAGACAGATCATTGGTCCACTACGGCTCTTTCAACATTTCGGGTTGCCGACCCCTCTCTCAGTCCGTGAACAGTCGCGGCAGAGACAGCGTGAAAGGAAACACCTATTTAGCATCTCCAGTACTCGCCAGGATTAGTGTTGTTTCCACCAAAGGAACAAGGCAGGTATGTATACTCGTGTCTTGGGCTCGGCCAAGCAATGTCGCCCTTCACATGAATAGGTGGTCTCATGGCTCCGGCACGGGTGGGGAGGCCTCAAGGTGGGGTAGGAGGCGGGGGTGGGAAGGGGAGAGTACACAGAGAGTTGGGAGGAGATGAGGAAGTGATGGGTGGGTGGGGGGGGAATGAAAGGCTTCCATTCATCTGCGGCAGATTCCTCCGCGATGGCGGTCACCTCAAACCTGGGCCAGATTCGGTATGAATAGACTTCTATGCAAAATGCAGGTCACCTTGCGTAAAAACCCCAATGCCAGGTTAAATTAGTGATAGTTTAATAATATTTGATGTGAAAATTCCGACCTACAACAGATTCAAACTTCACACCAGAACTAAACCAATAGTCTGGGGTTGAATCCGGCTCTTGAGGGGCATCACGTAGCACTCTGACGTACCAAAATAGTTTTCAGCGAACCGTCTTCGACGTTTATTTGCTCCTTGTAGCCGCGCCATGCTTAAGGCTTTTCGGTATTTCCTTGCCCCCTTTGGATCCCAGCATGCAATGGGCCCTGTGGATCTGTGCGGCCGAGAGAGAACAGGACACAGGACAGACGGGAGACCTGATCCAAACACGGCACGGTGAAGACCCCGTCGGTGGAATTTATGACTCGTACTTTTCAGCCTGGCCACTTTGTCAGCGTCGCTGACTGGACACAGAGTAAAATACAGATGCGGTCTTCCGGTATACGTAAAAAAAAAAACAGTCACGCCATCCATAAATACAGTTTCTAAAACGATGCCTTTAAGTCAGTAGTACTTGGATTGTCTGTGTTGAGATAGAGTTGTACGATATATGATCTAAATACCAAATCCTCTGGCACTAGCATTCAAAAACGTTATTCATCCTCTGCTCAAGAGAACTAACCTCGATCCCGACCTCATGGTGAGCCACTGACTGGTGTCCCACCTTTCCTTTATCTCGAAAATCCTCCAAGAAATTGCAGCAGTTATATGAACACTTAGCCTCGAAACAATCTCTGTGAACCCTTTCAGTCCGGTTTCAGGGAAATCACTCTACGGAGACAGCGCTCGCAAAAATGACTAATGATCTATTGCTAATGATGGATTCTGATGCGTCATCCATGTTGCTGCTTCTTGATCTTAGCGCTGCTTTCGATACAATCGATCATAATATTTTATTAGAGCGTATCAAAACACGAATTGGTATGTCAGACTTAGCCCTGTCTTGGTTTAACGCTTATCTTACTGACAGGATGCAGTGTGTCTCCCATAACAGTATGACCTCGGACTACGTTAAGGTAACGTGTGGAGTTCCCCAGGGTTCGGTCCTTGGCCCTGCACTCTTCAGCATCTACATGCTGCCGCTAGGTGACATCATACGCAAACACGGTGTTAGCTTTCACTGTTATGCTGATGACCCCCAACTCTACATGCCCCTAAAGCTGACCAACACGCCGGATTGTAGTCAACTGGAGGCGTGTCTTAATGAAATTAAACAATGGATGCCCGCTAACTTTTTTCAACTCAACGCCAAGAAAACGGAAATGCTGATTATCGATCCTGCTAGACACCGACCTCTATTTAATAATATCACTTTAACATTTGACAACCAAACAATTACACAAAGTGACACGGTAAAGAATCTGGGTATTATCTTCGACCCAACTCTCTCCTTTGAGTCACACATTAAAAGCGTTACTAAAACGGCCTTCTTTCATCTCCGTAATATCGCTAAAATTTGCTCCATTTTGTCCACTAAAGACGCTGAGATCATTATCCATGCGTTTGTTACGTCTCGTCTCGACTACTGTAACGTATTATTTTCGGGTCTCCCCATGTCTAGCATTAAACGATTACAGTTGGTACAAAATGCGGCTGCTAGACTTTTGACAAGAACAAGAAAGTTTGATCATATTACACCTATACTGTATATACCTTTATATACATATATACATACATATATACCTATACTGTATATACCTTTATATACATATATACATACATATATACCTGTACTGTATATACCTTTATATACATATATACATACATATATACCTATACTGTATATACCTTTATATACATATATACATACATATATACCTATACTGTATATACCTTTATATACATATATACATACATATATACCTGTACTGTATATACCTTTATATACATATACACATACATACATACCTATACTGTATATACCTTTATATACATATATACATACATATATACCTATACTGTATATACCTTTATATACATATATACATACATATATACCTGTACTGTATATACCTTTATATACATATATACATACATATATACCTATACTGTATATACCTTTATATACATATATACATACATATATACCTATACTGTATATACCTTTATATACATATATACATACATATATACCTATACTGTATATACCTTTATATACATATATACATACATATATACCTATACTGTATGTACCTTTATGTGTCCTGGGCGTGAGGTTAGAGTGCATCTGGCAGTGGAGGCTCCTCTATGGGGTCTTGGGGCACTAGGAGGTCAACCCCTTTACTACTGTTACCCAAAATTGATGTTGGTTTTTATTATTTTATAGTATTTTTTTGTTTTTGTAAATTTTTTTTTTGCAGGACTGACTTTGCTCAAAATATTGTAAGTAATAAAAGGGAATGGGGAAATAATTTCAAAATGGTACTTTTATTGTTGCAGTGCCATCACGTGTTTTTGGTCTGATTTGAAGTATCAGTATCAGCATAGGTATGACCCTGTAACTACTTGGTGTTGGATCGATACCCAACTTTGAAGTATCGCCCAAAACTGAAGAATCCAATCAACAGAATATTACATTTGAAAGAATTTACAACATTTTCTAGGCGCAGTCAAGGCTTTGAGGGGATCCGGTTTGGTGGCTGCAGGATTAGGTCTCTGCTTTTTGCAAATGATGTGGTCCTGATGGCTTCATTTGGCCAGGGTCTTTAGCTCTCACTGGATCGGTTCGCAGCCGAGTGTGAAGCGACTGGGATGGGTATCAGGTCCTCCAAGTCCGAGTCAATGGTGGAGTGCCATCTCCAGGTTTGGGAAACAGACCCTGCCCCAGGCATGTCCAACTTTTTTACACAAAATAATCCAGGACTAAATGACCAACGCACCCCAACAATACTGGATCCACGTTGGGCCCCCTGGATCATACCAGAGACACAAGCCATTCCTTTAAACACAGACCGTCTCTTCCATAAACAAACACAAACCCCTTCAGCCTCTGCATGACCTTTCCTACCCCAAAAAAATGGCAGAGGGCGGGAGTCATTTAGACTATTTGCTCATTCCTCGCACGACCCGGAACCATCCGTCCTTTAGAACCTTTGCATACTCCTCATAAACACAGTCAATACATTCCGGAGCGGGAACGTTTGTTTAGTCTGTTCAGAATGTCAAGATGTTTGTCCGACAGTTGAAGGTAAATTGCAGCGTATTAATAACACGGATCGTTATATCGGACTAGACTGAAGCAACAGCGCCTCTGCTGGTTGCGTTGAAGAAGTACACTCCAGATCACTACTAATGAGTCTCTCACAACTGACCAGTCAATCAAAGGATGTCTCAAAGGGCTGCACAAGCCACAACGACATCCTCGGCTCAGATCCCACATCAGGGTAAAATATATATATATATACGGAAGGAATGTTACCTTGAAAAACTCTTCATCCAGGATCCTGGTGCCAAAGACGGTAACGCCGTCGGTGCTGATGGAGGTGTGGTCACTTCTGAGGAGAGGCTTGGTGACCTTGGTCTTGCAGTCGACGATGATGGTGACCGTTTTTTTCTCCACGCTAATGGCCACACGATGCCACCTGGTCAGACGCGGGAAAAACAGACCAAAAAAAATGGATGAGTAATGAAAAATCGGTAAGGACACCAGAATGAGTACATAAAAATCTTGCTTTTTAATGAGCTTTATGTTGAATGTTCACAAATAATCACATTTTGTTCACCTTAAAACCTTCACATTTAGCACAATGAGACAAACACAGGGATAAAAAGTACAACTTTTTGTCTGTAAAATACCGTTTTTTTTCTCCACGCTAATGGCGACACCATGCCACCTAATAAGACGCGGCGGAACAAAACAAAAAATTGATAAAAAAATCGGTATGGACACCAGATTGAGTACAGTACAGTGCAGCAATGTTCCCGGGTTAATTTAAATAAGTTCAATGTTTTATTATAATATTTTCGAATATAAATGATTTGGCTCACTGAAATAAAATGTATACAAATCTTGTTTTTCATGAGCTTTATGTTGAATGTTTTTTTTGAGACCACTTTCAGAGATCCCATCTTGTCCACTCTAAAATCTTCACATTTAGCACAATGACATGTGTGCTGCAGCAAAAGCATGGGATAAAGAGTACAACTTTTTGTCTGTAAAATGCCGTTTTTTTCCCTCCACGCTAATGGCGACACGATGCCACCTGGTAAGACGCGGCAGAACAAAAAAAATAAATGAAAAATCGGTATGGACGCCGGAATGAGTACGGTACGGTGCAGCAATGTTACCCTGTAGTTTGAATAAGTTCATGGTTTTATGATAATGTTTTCCGATATAAATGATTTGGCCCACTTAAATAAAATTGATAAAAATCTTGTTTTTCATGAGATTTAAGTCGAATGTTAATTTGAGACCCCTTTCAGATATCACGTTTTGTCCACCCTAAAACCTTCACATTTTGTGCTGTAGCACAAACACAGGGATAAAGAGTACAACTTTTTGTCCGTAGAATACCGTTTTTTTCCTCCACGCTAATGGCGACACCATGCCACCTGGTAAGACGCGCCGAAACAAAACAAAAAATGGATGAAAAATTGATATGGACACCAGATTGAGTACAGTACAGTGCAGCAATGTTCCCAGGTAATTTAAATAAGTCAAATGTTTTATTATAATATTTTCCAATATACCGTATTTCCTTGAATTGCCGCGGGGGCGCCAATTAATTTAAAACCTCTTCTCACTCCTACGCTTACCAAAGGCATGCGGTAAAAGTAAGCATGCGCTAATTATCTTAAAACCTCTTCTCACTCTGGCACTTACCAAAGGCATGCAGTAAAAATTTGAGTGCGATGTAAGGATACCATCATGAAAAGCATATTTAATTTAAAAAAACGTTATAATGGTCTTACCTTTACTTATAAATGAAATCCATGCCAGCTCCTTCCGATCAAACGCGTCAATAACTTGTTTATAGAAGTCTTCCTTATCTTTCTTCAGTTTTAAAAGTCTCTCTGTCTTCCTTTATCACCTCCTGCTTCGATTGAAAGTCCAGTTTAGAAAACTGCTATCAGACTGCTGCTATCAGTTAGCTTGGCTCCTCAAGTGCGGGGGCGACGACAAAATTATCCTCGGACAACTGCCCCTCCCGTTCTGCTCTGTGGGTGATCTCTTTATCCCACTGCTGCCACCAGGACGTGTTATTGTATAAATAATACACTGGGTATTTAGGACTGGAACATGCTTTATTTCAGCCCGGTTGTTTACATAGCCAATATAGGAGTGTTACATCCTAAAAGGTACCCGCCGCGTCATATCCGTCCCAGCACAATTCACATCACTCATTGTCACTTCTTCTGCAGCCAAGTAGTCGCAAGGATGATCACTAGCGCCCTCTACCACCAGGAAGCGGGAGTCATTTAATGACTCATATTTGACACACGCAGCTACGGTATTGTGACGGGCTCAAGCCGTCGTCTTGCGGGTTCCCAGGACCACCAAGGAAGGACATGGCTTGAGCAGTTTGACTTTGTTTATTTTTCAATAACACCTCAGTCCAGGTCGCTCTTCCGCTCCTCCTCCCCGCTCGCTCGCCGACGCCGCCTCCTCGCCGCCATCTTGGGCCTGGTGGGCTCCTGCTCCTCCTTAAAAAGTCTCGTTTAATCCGTTTACCTTGTCACCGGTTGCATTGCAAAAAGGTACAAAATTGTTATGTGTTTGTTTGGTTTCGAGTTTAGGTAGGATTTTGGATTCTGGGGTAAGACTGCGGTAAAGCGCAAGCCCTTTACGATACTTCCTATTCTGGTCAATTGGCTGATGTATTTGTTTCAAGATCTGCAAGATAACTGGGGTCACACGTGAGTCTGACACCTCCCTCCGCTCTGGAACATTCACCACTACATTTAGGAGCGATTGCATACCAGGCGGCAGTGGACCACATTCTTGCCCCCACACTTTGGCCTTGTTTAACATGGGATTACACTCATTAAACCCCAAACTTAATCCTCCTTCTGGGTTCCTCGGCATGACAGACACGGTGAACATTGTGGAAAGTGTGTGTCAGGATCCGGGAAGGCTTGCCTCTCCAGAGGAGGAGGCACACAGTCAAAACATTGTTGCGAGGTGGAAGATGAGACTTGGCACCGGCAGAAGCCCCGGCCGGTGCGTACGAGGCATTTTATCGCCCGGTGCGGATCCATAGTGGACCGAATATTCATTCAATAAATCCTGTAGTCGGAGTGTTTCTTTTTGAACGTGACTCGTATGCACACCAGCTTTGAGGGAAATGAAGGTACTACGCAGCACTCTGTAGTCTTAGCTGTGTAGCCGGAAGGATTACCCGCCAAATTGTATTAATTTGTCCATCAAACTAAGAAGTATTTTAATGTATTTAATTTTCAAAGCCAATTCAATAGATTATATTTTACGGACTATAAGATGCTACTTTTTTTCCCAACCATTGGACTGTGCGACTTACACCAATCCATCTATAAACGTACTAATATTTGGACGCATAAGTCAGGCTAGTCTTTTATGCAAATTATATTCATTTATTAATTTTCTGTATTGTTAAAATGTTACTGTGTGGAAAATATTATCCTAAAGTTGTTGAAAGAGTTAGGGTTATCCGTAACCTGTGCAGTTTTTACTGTGCCACAAAAGTGTCTTATTTCTAAGGTGAGATAAAAAATTCTGAATAATGATATCACTGTAAAAATGTAATGACAAATTAGCACGAAGAAAAGGGTGAGACTTTGAAGCAGATGGAAGCCGGGAGAGTGAGTCGAAAAAACGATTTTGACGCTATAAATATGGTACTTGGAGACAAACTATTGCCACATAAATAGAGTGCTTACCCAAAATCAACTATCCATGAAGTGAGTCACGTTGATATCAATCACAGAAATGTGATATTAAAGTTATTTAAGGGGTTAAGGGTATCCGTAACCTGTGCAGTTTTTACCGTGCCACAAAAGTGTTTTTTAAGGCAAGATAAAAAATAAATAAAAATAATGATATCGCTGTAAAAACGTAAAGATAAATTAGCACTTGTAGAATCGAGCATGAAGAAAAGGTCGAGACGTTGGAGCAGACGGAAGCTGGGAGAGTGAGTCGAAAAAAACGATTTTGATGCTATAAATATGGTACTTGGAGACAAGCTATTGCCACATAAATGGAGTGCTTACCCAAAATCAACTATCCATGGAGTGAGTCATGTTGATATTGATCACAGAAATGTGATCCTAAAGTTATTCAAGGGGTTAAGGGTATCCGTAACCTGTGCAGTTTTTACTGTGCCACAAAAGTGTTTTTTAAGGCAAGATAAAAAATAAATAAAAATAATGATATCGCTGTAAAAACGTAAAGATAAATTATAACTTGTAGAATCAAGCATAAAGAAAAGGTCGAGACGTTGGAGCAGACGGAAGCCGGGAGAGTGAGTCAAAAAAACAAATTTGACGATATAAATATGGTACTTGGGAGACAAGCTATTGCCACATAAATAGAGTGCTTACCCAAAATCAACTATCCAGGGAGTGAGTCATGTTGATATCGATCACAGAAATGTGAACCTAAAGTTATTTAAGGAGTTAAGGGTATCCGTAACTTGTGCAGTTTTTACTGTGCCACAAAAGTGTTTTTTAAGGCAAGATTAAAAAATTTATAAAAATAATGATATCGCTTTAAAAACGTAAAGATAAATTAGCACTTGTAGAATCGAGCATTAAGAAAAGGATGAGACGTTGGAGCAGACGGAAGTCGGGAGAGTGAGTCAAAAAAAACAATTTGACGCTATAAATATGGTACTTGGGAGACAAGCTATTGCCACATAAATAGAGTGCTTACCCAAAATCAACTATCCATGGAGTGAGTCATGTTGATATTGATCACAGAAATGTGATCCCAAAGTTATTGAAGGGGTTAAGGGTATCCGTAACCTGTGCAGTTTTTACTGTGCCCCAAAAGTGTTTTTAAGGCAAGATAAAAAATTTTATAAAAATAATGATATCGCTTTAAAAACATAAAGATAAATTAGCACTTGTAGAATCGAGCATGAAGAAAAGGGTGAGACGTTGGAGCAGACGGAAGCTGGGAGAGTGAGTCGAAAAACGATTTTGACGCTATAAATATGGTACTTGGGAGACAAGCTATTGCCACATAAATAGAGTGCTTACCCAAAATCAACTATCCATGAAGTGAGTCACGTTGATATCGATCACAGAAATGTGATCCTAAAGTTATTGAAGGGGTTAAGGGTATCCGTAACCTGCGCAGTTTTTACTGTGCCACAAAAGTGTTTTTTAAGGCAAGATAAAAAAATGTATAAAAATAATGATATCGCTTTAAAAACGGTGAGACGTTGGAGCAGACGGAAGCCGGGAGAGTGAGTCGAAAAACGATTTTGACGCTATAAATATGGTACTTGGAGACAAGCCATTGGCACATAAATGGAGTGCTTACCCAAAATCAACTATCCATGGAGTGAGTCACGTTGATATCGATCACAGAAATGTGACCCTAAAGTTATTGAAGGGGTTAAGGGTATCCGTAACCTGTGCAGTTTTTACTGTGCCACAAAAGTGTTTTTTAAGGCAAGATAAAAAATAAATGAAAATAATGATATCGCTGTAAAAACGTAAAGATAAATTAGCACTTGTAGAATCGAGCATGAAGAAAGGGTCGAGATGTTGGTGCAGACGGAAGCTGGGAGAGTGAGTCGAAAAAACGATTTTAATGCTATAAATATGGTACTTGGAGACAAGCTATTGCCACATAAATGGAGTGCTTACCCAAAATCAACTATCCATGGAGTGAGTCACGTTGATATCGATCACAGAAATGTGATCCTAAAGTTATTGAAGGGGTTAAGGGTATCCGTAACCTGTGCAGTTTTTACTGTGCCACAAAAGTGTTTTTTAAGGCAACATAAAAAATAAATAAAAATAATGATATCGCTGTAAAAACGTAAAGATAAATTAGCACTTGTAGAATCGAGCATGAAGAAAGGGTCGAGATGTTGGAGCAGACGGAAGCTGGGAGAGTGAGTCGAAAAAACGATGTTGATGCTATAAATATGGTACTTGGAGACAAGCTATTGCCACATAAATGGAGTGCTTACCCAAAATCAACTATCCATGGAGTGAGTCATGTTGATATCGATCACAGAAATGTGATCCTAAAGTTATTGAAGGGGTTAAGGGTATCCGTAACCGGTGCAATTTTTACTGTGCCACAAAAGTGTTTTTTAAGGCAAGATAAAAAATAAATTAAAATAATGATATCGCTGTAAAAATGTAAAGATAAATTAGCACTTGTAGAATTGAGCATGAAGAAAAAGGTGAAACGTTGGAGCAGACGGAAGCCGGGAGAGTGAGTCGAAAAACGATTTTGACGCTATAAATATGGTACTTGGAGACAAGCTATTGCCACATAAATGGAGTGATTACCCAAAATCGGCTCTCCATGGGGTGAGTCACGTTGATATCGATCATGATACACGCAACGTGTTAGTACAACTACAGTACATACACTGTCTGGCTAGCTGTGTACAAACAAAACATGACATAATACTTTACAGATACCGTAAAGTATTATTTCACTCAGTAGAGATTGGTGTCCTATCACGGTGTTGTGCATTAAAAACTAAAACGCGTTTCGTGTTGACGTTGAAGCTATCTTATCTCTTGCCGTAGCTAGCCTTTACGGCTAATTACGTAGCACTCCGATGTGTTACTACGCTAGACAAAATAGTTCCTCGGTGTTCACTCTGACAATAACAATGATACTATAGTTTTGTTATTAGACAGAATACAGAACGTAAATTAAGTATTGTTGATGGTTTTTGAATGCATTTTTAAAGAGATTTAGAGGTAGAATTGATTGCGCCCATTGCTGTTCGCCTAGAACGAGCCGATTTTTATATGTTAAAAAGCGAAAAAAACTTTTAATTCCTTGTCTTTCATAATGATTATGAACGATAGGCAAAATAAAAACATAAAATTGCAGTTGCCGTTTGTTTCGTATGCAGTCAGTAGTCATTCGTTCAACTTTTTAGATGTACTAGTAGTGTTCCTGAAGGTTCCGTTTAACATTTTTGATATTAAATATTATCTATTTCCTCAGACAGAATTCATAGGCGCGGTCAGGGCTTTGAGGGGATCGATCGAATGCTCTGATTAAGGATTAGGTCTCTGCTTTTTGCAGACGATGTGGTCCTGATGGCTTCATCTGGCCAAGTTCTGCAGCTCACAATAGATCGGTTCGCATCCGGGTGTGAAGCAACTGGGATGGTAATCAGCACACTCCAAGTCCGAGTCCATTGTTCTCGCCCGGGAAAACGGTGGAGTGCCATCTCCGGGTTGGGGAGGAGACCCTGCCCCAAGGAGAGGAGTTTAAGAACCTCGGAAGCTTGTTCACGATTGAGGGAAGAGTGGATCGTGAGATCGACAGGCGGATCAGTGCGGCGTCTTCAGTAATGCGGACGCTGTACCGATCCGTCGTGGTGAAGAAGGAGCTGAGCCGGAAGGCAAAGCTCGCAATTTACCATCCTCACCTATGGTCATGAGCTTTGGGTTATGACCGAAAGGACAAGATCACGGGTACAAGCGGCCGAAATGAGTTTCTTCCGCCGGGTGGCTGGGCTCTCCGTTAGAGATAGGGTGAGAAGTTCTGACATAGCTCAGAGTAAAGCCGCATCGGGCATCTGGTCAGGATGCCACCCGAACGCCTCCCTGGGGAGATGTTTCGGGCACGTCCGACCTGTTTGAGGCTACGGGGAAGACCAAGGACACGTTGGGGAGACTATCTCTCCCGGCTGGCCTGGGAATCCCTCGGGATCCCCCGGGAGGAGTTGGAAGGAGTAGTTGGGGAGAGGGAAGTCTGGGCTTCTCTGCTTAGGCTACTGCCCAGCTCGACCTGACCAAGGATAAGCGGATTTTGTTCAAACAGCAGAGCGATCTTGTAACTCTGACAAAATAAATACGTTGAAATAAAATGTCTACTCTTGACGACTCTTGTTCTCCGGAACGTACAACATAAAAACAACAGTAAAGGCAGATGTCCGGCCGACCCCGTCCTTAGCTTTCTGTAAATGCTGCCCCCAAAACATGTTGGTTAAATATTCCTGCTCTAGGAACGTACCTTACTGTTAAACCACCATGGACAATTCTATTTTTTGCCTGATCGAGGACCTTAAAGGACAGTGATGGGTTCTTCACAACCGAGCAGGCCGGCACTGTCCAAGGTCATGGGTAAGGTGCATTTTTGGACAGATAATACCATAGTAGGAAGTCGACAAGGGGCGTCCGTGCCTTTGTTTCCAAAAGTCTGAGTTTGACTCTGAACGTCACTTTCCAACTAAAAGTAGATAAGTCCATATTATTTATAGAGCAGTTTTCACAGATCAAATCACAAAGTCCTGTATCAGTGAATTAAAAGAACAAGGGAAACATCTTAAAAAGGATACAGAGTGGATTAAAAAGGACGGTTAAAAAGTTCATGGGCTAAAAGCTTGACTAAAAAGTGAAGTTTTCAAATGTTTTTTAAAAGTCGAGGTCCTGGAAGACTGCTGCAGGTTATTCCAGAGTCTGGGGGCGACAGGTCCCCATGGTTTTAAAATGGGTTTTTGGAATATTTAACAGACCCTGGCCTGAAGACCGGAGGTTGAAGTAAGTACGTAAATAAGTAAGTACATTTTATATATAATGCTCTTTTTATAGAGATAGTATCACAAATCGCTGTACAAAACATAGGTGACGTAAAACAACAATTTAATTAACACAACAGGGGCAACGTCATAAAAAGGATACAAAGTGGATTAAAAATGATAGTTAAAAGTTGCATTAACTAAAAGATTTACTCAAAAGAGTCAAGATCTCGGAGGGACTGGTGCAAGTTGTTCCAGAGTCTGGGAGATATAGCCAGGCCTCTACGGGTTTCAAAATGATCTTTAGAAGACCCTGGACTGAAGACCGGAGGTTGTGCCCTGAAGGGTAGTGGCATAACAAGTCAGGGATGGCCCCACCATGCAACGCACGGAAAGTTAGAACGGAAATCCCGAACTCTATGCGGACTTTAACTGGAAGCCAATCAAGACTGGATAAAATTGGGGTAATGTGGTCTGTCCTGGGTGCACCAGTCAGAAGTCTGGCAGTCGCATTCTGTAGCTCAAAAAGGTTCATTATTCATATACTTTTCAAATTTTCTTGTGATAGTCTGGCTGTAGTTGTTAAAACTCGGTTTCTGCTGAATCCTTTACCGATACAGATTTTCTCTTGGAATGTGGATCCTGTATCAAAAACTGGTGGTCCTCAAATTTCCTTCAGATCAATTCCGACAAAACGGAAACTCCGATCATTGCTCCTGATAAAAATATCCCTCTGATCAAGAACTCGCTCGAAGCTCTGGGTGCATCTGTTAGAAGCAGCCTCAGAACCCTTGGGGTTGTGTTGGATCAGTCGAAGTCTTTGGAGGGTCGCTGTGATCAACAGACCAAAAACCGCTTTTATCGCCCGAGAAATATCTCTAAAGTGAAACTCGGATCTCGAATAGATCATTCAAGCGTTTATTTAGTCTCGTGTTGACTATTGCAATTCTCTTTTCACTCTTTTCCACAAGGCAACGCCAAAGAGACTTCAGACGGTACAGAATGCGTTTAAAATTTTTTTGTAATCACACAATATTTTCGGTATAATGGATGGAATTTTTACTTGTCGGTCATTTGTAGTCTTTTTCAGAAGGGTCACCTGACCACTGTGACGTGTTACCTATAGGCGTTGGTAGACCTGTCAAGTCTACCAACCAGGTCTGCCTGGTTGTCCACGCCTACAGGAACAGCTGATAGGCAACAAGTCACAGTGGTCAGGTGACCCTTCTGAAGAAAACTGCAGATGTCAGGTAAAAATTCCATCTACTATACCGAAAATATTGTCCGGTTACAAGAAAATTTGAAAAGAATACGAAATCAAACTTGTCCAGGGTGTACGCCGCCTTCCGCCCGATTTTAGCTGAGATAGGCACCAGCCCCCAAAAGGAATAAGTGGCAGAACATGGATGGATGGATGAATACAAAAACATAATGAACCTTTTTGAGCAACAGAATGCCGGTGCCAGACTTTTGACCGGTGCACCCAGAACAGACCACATTACCCAGTCAAAGTTCGCAAAGAGTTTAGGATTTCAGTTCTAACTTTCCATGCCTTGGACGGCGGGGGACTTTAGTACGTCGTTGATTTGCTGTGCCCCTACACTTCAGCCTCCGGTCTTCAAGCCAGGGTCTCTTAAATATTCCAAAAACCCATTTTAAAACCCTTGGAGATCTGGCATTCCAGGCTGTCACCCCCAGACTCTGGAATAACTTGCACCAGTCCCCCCGTGAGGTCGACTTTTAGAAAACATGTGAAGAATTCTCTTTTTCTTAAAGCTTTTAGTCAATGAACCTTTTGAATTTCATCTTTTATCCCTTTTATGACAAAGATATTGTCTGATTACAAGAAAAATGTATAAGCATTCAGTACCGTCTGAAGTCTCTTTGACTTGCGGAAGTGAGTGAAAAGAGAACTGCAATAGTCAACACGAGACGAAATGAACGGGTGATGCGATTTTGACGGCAAATTTCTCACTTTACAGATATTTCCCAGGTGATAAGAGCAGTTTTTGGTCAGTTGATAACGGTGACCCTCCAAAGACTTTGAGTGATTGAACACAACCCCAAGGTTTCTGAGGGTGCACCTAGAGCATCGACGCAGTTCTTGATCAGAGGGATCTTCTTATCGGGAACAATGATCAGAGTTTCTGTTTTGTCGGAATCAAAATTGTCACGAGGGCGGTTCTCCTGCCTATTTTTCCTCTTGTTTCTGTAAGTTCCCTCCCCGGTCATCAGTTGCCGGTGTGCTGCCAGTCCTCCGAGCCCACCTGCGTTTAATCAACCACCTGACTTAAACCCTGGATCTCCACCCAGCCAGTGCCAGTTCGTCCGTCGCCTGCGGTACAATCCAGCCGGAGCTCACTTACCCTGAACCCTTTGTGATTCCTGTTTTTTTGTATTTCCTCAGGTGGAGGTCAGACTTCTGACCCGGTTTTCCTGGAGCTGATTTTTTGTTACTACCGGGTTATTTTCCCTTTTGGTTATTAAATAGAGATTTTTTTTTTACTGATCCCCACTTGGATTCTTATTTTTTTAAGACCCCAACAAATCTGAAGGAAATTTGAGGACAACCAGTTTCTGATACAGGATAGAAACTCTGAATCGTCAGAAGAAACCGAGTTTTAACAATTATAGAAATACGTTTTTTTAAATAACACTTGAGGTATTGTCAAATGTATTAATTTCTCTGCAGGCCCTCTGTTTATTTATTCCCATTTATCCCTGCACAAGGGTTCATGTCAGCTCAGGCAAAGCTCTTTGTGAGAACTTGAGGATTTCTGAACCCCCGGAGCAGGTAATCAGTTTAATGCTAAAAGGTTAGGAGCACTGTTCCTGGTTTGGTGAGGTAATCCAAGGAAGTTTCGCATGGCCTCCTCCAACCCACCCTCCCTCTAAAATAACAGAGGCAGTGAGTTCATGCATGAGGTCAGGTTGCCTACTGTAGTCCCCGCTGTGCCCCAGTAATCCAGTGTCTCCTTGTCTATTGCCTGTATGTGCCCAAAGACCCCTGATGGGACGGATAATCCAGTCATGGCACCTATTGTGAGGATTGTATTCTCAGGTGTATCTAAAAAAGCAGTGGGAATTAAAGCATGTCATAGCACGTTTTGGTAATTCAGTTCTTTTTATAGGTACCGATGGGATCCCGGGAGTACTAAAAATTGAAAAATACAATTCTCAGGGCATTCAATCGATCGCGACTGGACTGTTTGGTTTGTCTTAGAAGGCTTTTCGTCTCTCATCCGAGCAGGCTTCATCAGTTCATGCTCATAAACGTAGATTGGTCAGATCTAGTCAAGTGGCTAGTGCCAATACCTTAGGAGGCTTCTTCAGTTCATGTTCATAGACTTAGATTGGTCAGATCTAGCTAGTCTTGAACTCGGACTGGTCTGATCTAGTCATATACTTGGATTGGTCCGATCTAGTCTTAGATTGGTTAGATCTATTCATTGACTTAGATTGGTCAGGTCTAGTCTTAGATACGTCTGATTTAGTCATAGACTTAGATCGGTCAATTGCAGGCTTCGGCTTGGATTGGTCAGACCTAGTCATAGACTTAGATTGGTCAAATCTATTCATAAACTAGTCTAGCGGATGGTGCCTATGCCTCAGTAGGCTGCATCAGTTCATGCTCATCGACTTAGATTGGTCAGATCTAGTCTCAGACTAGTCTCATGGATGGTGTCTATGCCTCAGTAGGCTTCATCAGTTCATGCTCATAGACTTAAACTGGTCAGATCTAGTCTTAGACTAGTCTAGCGGAAGGTGCCTATACCTCAGTGGGCTTCTTCAGTTCATGGTCATAGACTTAGATTGGTCATATCTAGTCTCAGACTAGTCTCGCGGATGGTGCCTATACCTCGGTAGGCTTTTTCAGTTCATGGTCATAGACTTAGATGGGTCAAATCTAGTCAAGCGGTTGGTGCCTATGACTCAGTAGGCTTTATCAGTTCATGCTCATAGACTTAGATTGGTCAGATTTAGTCTTGGACTTAGATTGGTCAGATCTAGTCTCAGACTAGTCTAGCGGATGGTGCCTATACCTCAGTAGGCTTCATCAGTTCATGCTCATAAACTTAAGATTGGTCAGATCTAGTCTTGGACTTAGATTGGTCAGATCTAGTCTCAGACTAGTCTAGCGGATGGTGCCTATACCTCAGTAGGCTTCATCATTTCATGCTCATAAACTTAAGATTGGTCAGATCTAGTCTAGTGGCTAGTGCCAATACCTCAGTAGGCTTCTGCAGTTCATGTTCATGGACTTA
This sequence comes from Nerophis ophidion, assembly GCF_033978795.1. Classification (NCBI taxonomy): domain Eukaryota; kingdom Metazoa; phylum Chordata; class Actinopteri; order Syngnathiformes; family Syngnathidae; genus Nerophis; species Nerophis ophidion. Next base: position 49,219,790 of record NC_084625.1, on the reverse strand, counting down.
TATTGGTCAGATCTAGTCTTGGACTCGAACTGGTCTGATCTCGTCATATACTTGGATTGGTCCGATCTAGTCTTAGATTTAGATTGGTCAGATCTAGTCTTAGATTTAGATTGGTTAGATCTAGTCTTATACTTAGATTGGTTGGATCTATTCATTGACTTAGATTGGTCAGGTCTAGTCTTAGATTCGTCTGATTTAGTCATAGACTTAGATCGGTCAAATGTAGGCCTTGGCTTACATTGGTCAGACCTAGTCATAGATTTAGATTGGTCATATCCAGTCTTAGACTTAGATTGGTCAAATCTAATCATGGACTAGTCTAGCGGATGGTGCCCATGCCTCAGTAGGCTTCATCAGTTCATGCTCATAGACTTAGATTGGTCAGATTTAGTCTTAGACTGGTCTAGCGGAAGGTGCCTATACCTCAGTAGGCTTCTTCAGTTCATGCTCATAGACTTAGATTGGTCAGATCTAGTCTTAGACTAGTCTAGCGGAAGGCTCCTATACCTCAGTAGGCTTCTTCAGTTCATGCTCATAGACTTAGATTGGTCAAATCTATTCGTAGACTAGTCTAGCGGATGGTGCCTATGCCTCAGTAGGCTTCTTCAGTTCATGCTCATAGACTTAGATTGGTCAGATCTAGTCTTGGACTAGTCTAGCGGCAGGCGCCTATACCTCAGTAGGCTTCTTCAGTTCATGCTCATAGACTTATATTGGTCAGATCTAGTCTCAGACTAGTCTCGTGGATGGTGCCTATACCTCGGTAGGCTTCTTCAGTTCATGGTCATAGACTTAGATGGGTCAAATCTAGTCAAGCGGATGGTGCCAATTCCTCAGTAGGCTTTATCAGTTCATGCTCATAGACTAAGATTGGTCAGATCTAGTCTTGGACTTAGATTGGTCCGATCTCGTCTTATACTTAGATTGGTTAGCTCTATTCATTGACTTAGATTGGTCAGGTCTAGTCTTAGATTCGTCTGATTTAGTCATAGACTTAGATCGGTCAAATGTAGGCTTTGGCTTAGATTGGTCAGACCTAGTCATAGACTTAGTTTGGTCATATCCAGTCTTAGACTTGGATTGGTCAAATCTAATCATGGACTAGTCTAGCGGATGGTGCCTATGCCTCAGTAGGATTCATCGGTTCATGGTCATAGACTTAGATGGGTCAAATCTAGTCAAGCGGATGGTGCCAATTCCTCAGTAGGCTTTATCAGTTCATGCTCATAGACTTAGATTGGTCAGATCTAGTCTTGGAATTAGATTGGTCAGATCTAGTCTCAGACTAGTCTAGTGCATGGTGCCTATACCTCAGTAGGCTTTTTCAGTTCATGCTCATAAACCTAGATGGGTCAAATCTAGTCAAGCGGATGGTGCCTATGACTCAGTAGGCTTTATCAGTTCATGCTCATAGACTTAGATTGGTCAGATCTAGTATTGGACTTAGATCGGTCAGATCTAGTCTCAGACTAGTCAAGCGGATGGTGCCTATACCTCAGTAGGCTTCATCAGTTCATGCTCATAAACTTAAGATTGGTCAGATCTAGTCTAGTGGCTGGTGCTAATACCTCAGTAGGCTTCTTCAGTTCATGTTCATAGACTAATATTGGTCAGATCTAGTCTTGGACTCGAACTGGTCTGATCTCGTCATATACTTGGATTGGTCCGATCTAGTCTTAGACTTAGATTGGTCCGATCTAGTCTGGGACTTAGATCGGTCAGATCTAGTCTCAGACTAGTCAAGCGGATGGTGCCTATATCTCAGCAGCTTTTTTCAGTTCATGCTCATAGACTTAGATTGGTCAGATCTAGTCTTAGACTTAGATTGGTCAGAGCATCCAATTTTCAACCAATTTTCTACAACACAAATACAACGTTGAACCAACAGACTTTTGACAACATTTAATCAATGTCCGGTTGTAACATTGATTTAACCATTGAATTTTGGTCATTTTCCAACCAATTTTCTACAAAACAATAACTTTTGACAATGTTTATTCAATGTCCGGCTCCGACTTTGACTTGACCATTGAAATTTGGTCATTTCCCAACCAACAACGCGGATGCAACTTTAAACATCAACGTTGTCTCAATTTACAAACACAAGTACTTTGCAACGTCGTTTCAAAGTCGGTTTTAAAAAACATGTACGTATAATCAACGTCGTATCAATGTCTTGTGCCTGCTGGGAGGTGCCGTCACTAAAAGTACTTCCTCTATGTTAGTTCCTACGATAAAAATGTCACCACGGCTTGGTTAATACGCAAACCACGGCATGTAAACGGCGCTTTTCGAATGTTTTTTTGTCCTATTAGAGGGGAACATTATCAGAAAAAAGGCCATATATTTTTTTAACCAATTTCCGAACTCTAAATGGGTGAATTTTGGCGAATTAAACGCCTTTCTGTTTATCGCGCTGGAGGCGATGACGTCAGAACGTGACGTCGCCGAGGTAACACACCCACCATTGTTATTTTCCGTTTTTTGGACCATTTTTGGTAACCTTGGAGACATCATGCCTCGTCGGTGTGTTGTCGGAGGGTGTAACAACACTAACAGGGAGGGATTCAAGTTGCACCACCGGCCCGAAGATGCCAAAGTGTCTGCCGCCAGTCCCCCATTGAATGTGCCAGAGTGTCTCCACATTTGACCGGCGATGCTAAGACAGACATGGCACAGAGATGTATGGATAACCTGCAGATGCATTTGCAACGATAGTCAACGAAATCACAAAGGTGAGTTTTGTTGATATTGACTGCCAGCTAATCGATGCTAACATGCTACGCTAATCGATGCTAACATGCTATTTACTGGCGGTGCTAAAGCAGACATGGAACAGAGATGTATGGATAATAAGATGCATTTGCAACTATATTACGTTTCCTTCCACCCACATTTAATGCGAAACAAACACTTACCAATCGACGGATTTAAGTTGCGCCAGTGTCAAAAGATGCGAAAGTCCTGATCGTTTGGTCCGCACATTTTACCGGCGATGCTAACGCAGCTATTCGGCCATGCTATGGCTATGAATAGCGTCAATAGCTATTCGCTCAATAGCTTCAGTTTCTTCTTCAATATTTTCATACTCCAACCATCCGTTTCAATACATGCGTAATCTGTTGAATCGCTTAAGTCGCTGAAATCCGAGTTTGAATCCGAGCTAGTGTCGCTATATCTTGCTGTGGTATTTGCCATTGTTTGTTTACATTGGCAGCACTGTGTGACGTCACAGGGAAATGTCTTCGCAGAGAGTCGAAAATAAGGCACTTTAAAGCTTTATTTAGGGATATTCCGGGACCGGTAAAATTTTGAAAAAAACTTCAAAAAATACAACAAGCCACTGGGAACTGATTTTTTATTGTTTTTAACCCTTTTGAAATTGTGAAATGTTCCCCTTTAACACTAAATGACCTTCAATTACCTGCATGGTTAGCCATTGATTGATCGAGACTTTGATTAGTAAATCGCACAGTTCAGTACATATTCCGTACAATTGACCACTAAACTAAGCGTTCATGAGAGCGGGGGCGCGTTTACAACCATTTTCTATTCATGCAAAAGTGCAATTTTTATGTTTTAAAAAAAAAAAGAATGCAGTTCATAGCCAGCATAAATATCATTTTCTACCGCTTGTCCCTTTTTGGGGTGGCAGGGGGTGCTGGGGCCGAAAATACGCTATGAGACTACGAAGTGTGTTTTATCCGCTTGCTTTATTAATCAAATTGTCGAATTTGTTATTGTTTTAAATTTAGATCCAAATCATTCAAATTTTGTCATAGCTCGGTTGGTAGAGCGGCCGTGCCAGCAGTTTGAGGGTTGCAGGTTCGATCCCCGCTTCCGCCATCCTAGTCACTGCCGTTGTGTCCTTGGGCAAGACACTTTACCCACCTGCTCCCGGTGCCACCCACGCTGGTTTAAATGTAACTTAGATATTGGGTTTCACTATGTAAAGCGCTTTGAGTCACTAGAGAAAAAACGCTATATAAATATAATTCACTTCACTAAACGGTTACACCCCAATAAGTTTTTCAACTTGACCACGTAAATCAATTCACGGTACAAGTCTTGCTAGAAGTTTTTAGTGCGCACAGAAAACGCAAAGACATGTGTCTTCTTGTCTCACATAAGGATCGTGAAAAATGGGCAAAGTTCCAACGAGGAAAAAGTGCAGTTTTCCCTTAAGGCCGGGTCGTAACAAGTAAAAACCACTAAGTGACCTCGGATCACAACAGCACAGCAGGCTTCTGGTGTTGTTTTGGTTGGGTGCACCCCTGTACTCACCACGACAAAGACAATAAAACATTCCTTCAGTTAGCCCCTTTTAGTCTTTTCGTTATCTGACACAAAAAAGAAAAATTCCAGCCTAACCAGCGGAAAACTTCAAACAAGTGCCCCTGCATTAAAACTTGGCTGAGTCTTGACGCTGTGATTTATCAAGACCGCAAAGTGAAGCTCTGCATGTTTCTGGCTCCAGATCGACTGATGAAACCTGTAATCACGTTCTGCCTTAAGCATTTATTCCCGATATCGGTATGTGTTCCGCCACACCCTGCCGTTGTCTGCTTCTACCTGAGTTCTAGGTCTCAAGTGTGAGGTCTGTAGGTCTGGTCATGGGAAAAGGTGTAGGGGGGGGGGTGGACTTACTTCCCGTCGGCCAGGTTGAGGGTGCGGAAGAGAGGGTAGTCCTCCGGGGCCGGCTTGCCCGTCTGGTCCTCGTACAAGAAGACGGGCGAACGTCCCAATTCCACGCCGAGCTGCTGGACCCCCCGCTGGTTGTAGACGGACAGCAGGAAGGACTGGAGGCCGGACTTGGGGCGCACCGTGGTCAGGATGGAGAAGTCTTCGGGGAAAACGCCATCTGCAAGACGGAGAGTTTGGAGAGCCATTTTTAATTGACTCGACAGTTGAGATGAAGCATTGACAGGCCTCGGTTTTCGACGGTCGTGATGACTGCCGGTCCCAAGAATGCCGGCTTGATGTTTAATTGTGGTTTCACAAGTCGGTCTTGCACCTTTTCTTACCTACTCAGTGGCCGAGTGGTTAGACTCTAACCAACAAGCCTTTTTGGTGATTTAACCCCCAATTCCAACCCTTGATGCTTAGTTCCAAGCAGGGACGTAATGGGTCCCATTTTTATAGTCTTTGGTATGACTCGGCCGGGGTTTGAACTCAGGGCGGACACTCTAACCGTTAGAGTGTCCGCCCTGAGATCGGTAGCTTGTGAGTTCAAACCAAAGACTATAAAAATGGGAGCCATTACCTCCCTGCTTGGAACTCAGTATCAAGGCTTGGAATTGGGGGTTAAATCACTAAAAATGATTCCCGGGCATGGCCACCGCTGCTGCTCACTGCTCCCCTCACCTCCCAGGGGGTGGTCAAGGGGGTGGGTCAAATTTCAGGGAAAACGCCTTCTGCAAGACGGAGAGTTTGGAGAGCCATTTTTAAGTGACTCGACAATTGAGATGAAGCATTGACAGGCATCGGTTTTCGGCGGTCGTGATGACTGCCGGTCTCAAGAATCCCGGCTTGATGTTTAATTGTGGTTTCACAAGTCGGTCTTGCACCTTTTCTTACCTACTCAGTGGCCGAGTGGTTAGACTCCAACCAACAAGCATTTTTGGGTGATTTAACCCCCAATTCCAACCCTTGATGCTGAGTTCCAACCAGGGACGTAATGGGTCCCATTTTTATAGTCTTTGGTATGACTCGGCCGGGGTTTGAACTCAGGGCGGACACTCTAACCGTTAGAGTGTCCGCCCTGAGATCAGTAGCTTGTGAGTTCAAACCAAAGACTATAAAAATGGGAGCCATTACGTCCCTGCTTGGAACTCAGCATCAAGGGTTGGAATTGGGGGTTAAATCACTAAAAATGATTCCCGGGCATGGCCACCGCTGCTGCTCACTGCTCCCCTCACTTCCCAGGGGGGGGGGGGGGGGGGGGGGTAAAGGGGGTGGGTCAAATGCAGAGAGTAATTTCACCACATCGAGTGTGTGTGTGACAATCTTTGGTACTTTACCTTTAGTGACTCGATAATGACAAGAAAGTCCTATCTGGACCTGGCATTGACGATATTGTGTGAAATCTACAAAACCCAAAACCAGTGAAGTTGGCAAGTTGTGTAAATGGTAAATAATAACAAAATACCATGATTTGCAAATCCTTTTCAGCTTATATTCAATTGGATAGACTTCAAAGACAAGATACTTAACGTTCAAACTGGAAAACATAGGTTTTTTTTGTGCAAATTTTAGCTCATTTGGAATTTGATGCCTGCAACATGTTTCAAAAAAGCGGGCACAGGTGGCAAATGCTCATCAAACGCTTATTTGGAACATCCCACAGGTGAACAGGCTATTTGGGAACAGCATGGATTGGGTATAAAAGCAACTTCCGTGAAATGCTCAGTCGTTCACAAACAAGGACGGGGCGAGGGTCCCCACTTTGTCAACAAATGCGTGAGCAAAACGGTTTAAAAACAACATTTCTAAAACGAGCTATTGGAAGGAATTTAGGGAGTTCACCATCTACGGTCCGTAACATCATCAAAAGGTTTAAAGAATCTGGAGAAATCACCGCACGTAAACCATGATATTATGGACCTTCGATCCCTCAGGCGGTACTGCGTCAAAAAGCGACATCAGTGAGTAAATTATATCACCACATGGGCTCGGGAACACTTCAGAAACCCACTGTCAGTAACTACAGTTTGTCGCTACGTCTGTTAAGTGCAAGTTAAAACTCTACTAAGCAAAGCCAAAGCTATTTATCAACAACACCCAGAAACTCAGACTTGTGTTATAGGTGACAAACGTATATACTTTGTAACATTAGCGCGATATCCTGTAGCATTCAATATTTAAAACAAATAAAAAACAAAAACAGGGCTGGATTTGGGGGCTAAAAGAGAGTAACTGATGCAATAATGAGGATGAGTCTGTAGAACAAACAATATACGATATAAATAACGTATATTAGTTTTAGAATTAGAAATAGAATGAACGGGCGGTACACGGACTGTTAGCGTTACGCTAAAAACATGCTAAACGCGAAGAAAAAGTTAAAATACTGTTTCCGGTTCAATTACTCGTCACATGGATAGGATTGATAGGTACTGTACAAGTAGGGTGGAACAAAATATCTTGACTTGTCGTCACACAGATAAACCAGCAATTTTGCAGGGTTTTTTTTTTTCCGATTTTTGTGTTTATCTGGAAAAAAAATTCATAAAATAATCCATCAAATGAAAACAACACACAATCAAAATTGATGGCAATATTTTTATAAAAATTAACCCTATTTTGGTTGTTTTAAAATTGACCATTCGTAGTAAAAATCGAAAAACGGCCCTAATTTTATTTTTTGATTTGCGTTTCAAAATTAGAAATAGAATGAACGGGAGGTAACACAAACCGTTAGCGTTATGCTAAAAACATGCTAAAGAAAAGCTAAAATACTGCTTCTGGTTCAATTTGTCGTCACACGGATAAACCAGCAATTTTGCATTTTTATTTTTTTGATTTTTGTGTTTATCTGGAAAAAAACAAACATAAAATAATCCATCAATTGAAAACAGCACAAAATCCAATTTGATAGCAATATTTTAATGAAAATTAACCCTATTTTATTTGTTTTAAAATTGACCATTCATAGTAAAAATCGAAAAACGACCCTCATTTTATTTTTTGATTTTGCGTTTCAAAATTAGAAATAGAATGAACGGGAGGTAACACAAACCGTTAGCGTTAGGCTAAAAACATGCTAAACGCAAAAGAAAAGCTAAAATACTGCTTCTGGTTCAATTTGTCGTCACACGGATAAACCAGCAATTTTGCTTTTTTTTTGGGATTTTTGTGTTTATCTGGAAAAAAAAAATCATAAAATAATCCATCAAATGAAAACAACACAAAATCAAAATTGATGGCAATATTTGATAAAAAATTAACCATATTGTTTGTTTTAAAATTGACCATGCCTAGTAAAAATCGAAAAACGGCCTTAATTTTATTTTTTGATTTTGCGTTTCAAAATTTGAAATAGAATGAACGGGAAGTACACGGACCGTTAGCGTTATGCTAAAACATGCTAAACGCAAAAGAAAAGCTAAAATACTGCTTCTGGTTCAATTTGTCGTCACACGGATAAACCAGCAATTTTGCATTTTTTTTTTCGATTTTTGTGTTTATCTGGAAAAAAAAAACATAAAATAATCCATCAAATGAAAACAGCACAAAATCCAATTTGATAGCAATATTTTAATGAAAATTAAACCTATTTTGTTTGTTTTAAAATTGACCATTCATAGTAAAAATCGAAAAACGGCCTTAATTTTATTTTTTGAATTGCGTTTCAAAATTAGAAATAGAATGAACGGGAGGTACACGGACCGTTAGCGTTAGGCTAAAAACATGCTAAACGCAAAAGAAAAACTAAAATACTATTTCCGGTTCAATTTGCCGTCACACGGATAGGATTGATAGGTACCGTACGAGTAGGGTGGAACAAAATATCTTAAAGGTGCATTGTATTTATACACATGAGTTTGGATTAAATGACAAGTGGGTTTATTATTGGGAGTATATGTAAATATATGTATTAGTGTTGTCCCGATACCACTATTTCGATATTTTTCCAAATAAAGGGGTACACAAAAAATGGCATTATTTTAACAAAAAATCTTAGGGACATTAAACATATGTTTATTATTGTAATTTAGTCCTTAAATAAAATAGTGAACATACTAGACAACTTGTCTTTTAGTAGTAAGTAAACAAACAAAGGCTCGTAATTAGTCTGCTGGCGTATGCAATAACATATTCTGTCATTTATCTACATTTTATTTTGTCTACATTATAAAGGACAAACTGTAAAAAAGGATTATTAATCCACTCGTTCAATTACTGTTAACATCTGCTTATTTTCTCTTTTTACACTTCTGTTAAAATGTAATAATCACTTATTCTTCTGCTGTATGAAGTAGCTACAACACTGCCGAACTGCGGATGGACATGGAGTCGAGGATTAGTGATTTAGAAGTAGCTACAACACTGCCGAACTGCGGATGGACATGGAGTCGAGGATTAGTGATTTAGAAGTAGCTACAACACTGCCGAACTGCGGATGGACATGGGGTCGAGGATTAGTGATTTAGAAGTAGCTACAACACTGCCGAACTGCGGCTGGACATGGAGTCGAGGATTGGTGATTCAGAAGTAGCTACAACACTGCCGAACTGCGGATGGACACGGAGTCGAGGATTAGTGATTTAGAAGTAGCTACAACACTGCCGAACTGCGGATGGACATGGAGTCGAGGATTAGTGATTTAGAAGTAGCTACAACACTGCCGAACTGCGGATGGACACGGAGTCGAGGATTAGTGATTTAGAAGTAGCTACAACACTGCCGAACTGCGGATGGACATGGAGTCGAGGATTAGTGATTTAGAAGTAGCTACAACACTGCCGAACTGCGGATGGACATGGAGTCGAGGATTGGTGATTTAGAAGTAGCTACAACACTGCCGAACTGCGGATGGACACGGAGTCGAGGATTGGTGATTCAGAAGTAGCTACAACACTGCCGAACTGCGGATGGACACGGAGTCGAGGATTAGTGATTTAGAAGTAGCTACAACACTGCCGAACTGCGGATGGACATGGAGTCAAGGATTAGTGATTTAGAAGTAGCTACAACACTGCCGAACTGCGGATGGACATGGAGTCGAGGATTAGTGATTTAGAAGTAGCTACAACACTGCCGAACTGCGGATGGACATGGAGTCGAGGATTGGTGATTTAGAAGTAGCTACAACACTGCCGAACTGCGGATGGACATGGAGTCGAGGATTGGTGATTTAGAAGTAGCTACAACACTGCCGAACTGTGGATGGACACGGAGTCGAGGATTAGTGATTTAGAAGTAGCTACAACACTGCCGAACTGCGGATGGACATGGAGTCGAGGATTGGTGATTTAGAAGTAGCTACAACGCTGCCGAACTGCGGATGGACATGGAGTCGAGGATTAGTGATTTAGAAGTAGCTACAACGCTGCCGAACTGCGGATGGACATGGAGTCGAGGATTAGTGATTTAGAAGTAGCTACAACACTGCCGAATTGCGGATGGACATGGAGTCGAGGATTAGTGATTTAGAAGTAGCTACAACACTGCCGAACTGCGGATGGACATGGAGTCGAGGATTGGTGATTTAGAAGTAGCTACAACACTGCCGAACTGCGGATGGACACGGAGTCGAGGATTAGTGATTTAGAAGTAGCTACAACACTGCCGAACTGCGGATGGACATGGAGTCGAGGATTAGTGATTTAGAAGTAGCTACAACACCGCCGAACTGCGGATGGACACGGAGTCGAGGATTAGTGATTTAGAAGTAGCTACAACACTGCCGAACTGCGGATGGACATGGAGTCGAGGATTGGTGATTTAGAAGTAGCTACAACACTGCCGAACTGCGGATGGACACGGAGTCGAGGATTAGTGATTTAGAAGTAGCTACAACACTGCCGAACTGCGGATGGACATGGAGTCGAGGATTAGTGATTTAGAAGTAGCTACAACACCGCCGAACTGCGGATGGACACGGAGTCGAGGATTAGTGATTTAGAAGTAGCTACAACACTGCCGAACTGTGGATGGACGTTGGTTTTTGATTCATTAGTACCGCGATAGAGAGGAAACAAAAAATAGAAGGAAACATGTCTTACCAGGGAACAGCTGCGTGGTGGGGGCGCTGATCTGGATCTGCTCGCCAACTCTGTAAGCGGCGTCCGGCTTGGACGCTCTCCGGTTTGTGCAGAATCCAGGCGTCTTCGTCACTCCTTGGGGGTAATTTTGAAATCCTAAAATTTGGAGCACGTCCACCTGCTGCGCTGTTAGGAGACACAAACGCAACATGGGTCGAGTGTCATTGCTAGGGGTTCATTTCAACAACCGGGCGATGTGGTTCACGATAAGTAGGAGTTAACCTTTGAACGACGTCCTTGGTTTAACATCACTTAAAACATTGCATGTGTACAGAGTATAGCTCGGATTAACCTGCAAGACTATATCCCCAGTCAAAGAACCAAGTAAACAATGTGCCGAGTGAGACCCATTCTTGCACCAGGGTAGATTTACCAAGTTAGAAAGTCCCCCCAGAGTTGTCCATTCTCTTCCATCTGCTGCATAAAGGAGCCTGTGTGGCACTGCCATGCCCACCGAGACCCGAGGCCAAAGCACTATCGCCTCTCGGTTTGAATTCTAGGGTTGGTAGACCAGCTCTCTACAGACCAAGACCCAATCAAATGGCCAGAAAATCTTTAAAAAAGGAGACAACGTCCCTTCTAAAACGTGTTTTTTTGTTGGCACAGGAAAGGAAAATCCCTCTAAGGCAGGGATGTTCAACTGTAGGGCCAGGGGGCAAATCCGGCTCAGGAAAGACACCATACCGGCCCTTGGGTTCAGTTCAAAACATTCCTAACACCAATAGTAAACAGGAACTTGGACCACTGCCAAAACATTGACAGGTCTTTGCATGGATGTTTGAACACTGGTGTCCAAACTTGTGATTTGCATAATTAAGCCATCCCTTAAGGCACCACTTTAAGCACTCTTCTTTTTGGGTCATTATTCTAGTGGAGGGGTTCAAGTAAATCTGAGTCTTGTTCTTGAGTGAGTGGATTGTGGGATCAGCGGGTGGATCGGTACGGCATCTGCAGTAATGCGGACCCTGCATCGGTCCGTCGAAGTGAAGAAACAGCTGAGCCGGAAAGCAAAGCTCTCAATCTACCGATCGATCTACGTCCCTATCCTCACGTAAGGTTATGATCTTTGGACAAGATCACGGGTAAAAGCGGCCGAAATTAGTTTCTTCCGTTGGGTGGTGGGCTCTTCCTTAGAGATAAAGCACTCTTCTTTTTGGGTCGTTAACCCAGTGGAGAAGTTCAAGTACCTCGGGGTCTTGTTCAAGAGTGAGGGAAGAGTGGATTGTGAGATTGACAGGTGGATCGGTTCGCCGTCTGCAGTGATGCGGACCCTGCATCGGTCCGTCGTGGTGAAGAGAGAGCTAAGGCAGCAGGCAAAAGTCTCAATTTACCGGTCGAGCTACGTTCCTATCCTGCTTAAAGATAGGGTGAAAAGCTCCGGCAAGTAGATCAGTGCGGGGTCTGCAGTAATGGGGACTCTGCATCGGTCCTTCATGGTGAAGGACCGATGCAGAGTCTACCGGTCGATCTACATCCCTATCCTTACCTATGGTCATGAGCTCTGGACAAGATCACGGGTACGAGCGGCCGAAATGAGTTTCTTCTGTAAGGTGGGGGTGCTCTCCCCAAGAGATAAAGCCCTCTTCTTTTTGGGTCGTTAATCCAGTGGATAAATTCAAGGTCTTGTTCACGAGTGAGGGAAGAGTGATTGTGAGATTGCATCGTCCGTCGTGGTGAAGAAAGAGTTGAGGCGGCAGGCAAAAGTCTCAATTTACCGGTCGATCTACGTTCCCATCCTTAAAGATAGGGTGAGAAGCTCTGTCATTTGGGAGGAGCGCAACTGAGCCGTTACTGAAGGCACCACTTTAAGCCCTCCTCTTTTTGGGTCGTTACTCCAGTGGAGGGGTTCAAGTACCTCAAGGTCTTATTCACCAGTGAGGGAAAAGTGGATCATGAGACCGGCAGGGGGATCGGTGCGGCGTCTGCAGTAATGCGGACCCTGCATTGGTACATCGTGGTGAAGAAAGAGCTGAGCCGGAAGGCAAAGCTCTCAATTTACCTGTCTTCACCCATGGTCATGAGCTTTGGACAAGATCATGGGTACAAGCGGCCGAAATTAGTTTCCTCTGTCGGGTGGCGGGGCTCTCCCTTAGAGATAGGGTGAGAAGCTCTGTCGTTCGGGAACAGTACAAGACATGTACAAGACAAACAGCAAACATTGGGGTCCAAACTTGTGATTTGCATAACTGAGCCATTCCTCAAGGCACCACTTTAAGCCCCTTCTTTTTAGGTCGTTTATCTAGTGGAGGTGTTCAAGTACCTTGGGGTTCTGTTCTCGAGTCAGGGAAGATTGGATCGTGAGATCGACAGGCGGATCCGTGCACCGTCTGAAGTGATGCGGACGCTGCATTCGTACGTTGTGGTGAACAAAGAGCTGAGCCGGAAGGCAAAGCTCTCAATTTATAAGTTGATCTACGTCCCTATCCTCACCCACGATCATGAGCTTTGGACAAGATCACGGGTACAAGCGACCAAAATGAGTTTCCTCCGTCGGGTGGCGGGGTTCTCCCTTATAAAGGAAGCTCTGTTATTCGGGAGAAACTCAACAGTCAACAGTCAACTTTACTGTCATTTCTTCACATGTACAAGACAACATCGAACTCTGAGGTCCAAACTTGTGATTTGCATAACAGAGCCGTTCCTCAAGGCACCCCTTTAACACCTCTCCTTTTTGGGTCGCTAATCTAGTAGAGGAGTTCAAGTACCTCAAGGTCTTGTTCACGAGTGAGGGGAAAAGTGGATTATGAGACCGGCAGGCGGATCGGTGCGGCGTCTGCAGTAATGCGGACTCTGCCTCGGTCCGTCGTGGTGAAGAAAGAGCTGAGCCGGAAGGCAAAGCTCTCAATTTACCGGTCGATCTACGTTCCCATCCTCACCTCTATGGTCATGAGCTTTGGACAAGATCACCGGTACAAGCGACCAAAATGAGTTCCCTGTGTCGGGTGGCGGGGTTCTCCCTTAGATATAGGGTGAGACGCTCTGTCATTCGGGAGAAGCTCAACAGTCCACAGTTAACTTTACTGTCAATTCTTCACATGTACACGACATACAAGGAATCAAAATTACTTCTTCAGCACAGTCCACTCAAGAGCAGACAAACATTACTGGGAGACAGAACAGGACCACTACTTCCAGAGCCCCTTAAAGGGGAACATTATCACCAAACATATGCAAGCGTCAATATATACCTTGATGACCATGTATTTTTTTAACCGATTTCCGAACTCTAAATGGGTGAATTTTGGCAAATTAAACGCCTTTCTGTTTATCGCTCTTTTAGCGGTGACGACGTCACCGAGGTAACACACCCGCCATTTTCATTTTCACATTACAAACACCGCGTCTCAGCTCTGTTATTTTCAGTTTTTTTCGACTATTTTTTGGAACCTTGGAGACATCATGCCTCGTCGGTGTGTTGTCGGAGGGTGTAACAACACTAACAGGGAGGGATTCAAGTTGCACCACTGGCAAGAAATCTGCCGCCAGACCCCCATTGCATGTACCAAAGTGTCTCCACATTTTACCGGCGATGCTAACAAAGACATGGCACAGAGAAGTATGGATAACCTGCAGATGCATTTGCAACGATTAAGTCAACGAAATCAGAAAGGTGAGTTTTGTTGATGTTGTTGACTTACAGTATGTGCTAATCAGACATATTTGGTCGCAGCATGACTGCCAGCTAATCAATGCTAACATGCTACGCTAATCGATGCTAATATGCTATTTACGCAAGCTGTATGTACATTTGAAACTAGATACCCACATTTAATGCGAAACAAACACTTACCAATCGAGGGATTTAAGTTGTTCCAGTGTCACAAGATGCGAAAGTCCTGATCGTTTGGTCCGCATGCTAATAAGGCGGCCATGCTATGGGCCACTTCATTAGGTACACCCACGCTATGGCCGAATAGCGTTAATAGCTCGCTCAATAGCTTCAGTTTCTTCTTCAATTTTGTTTTCGCTATCTGCCTCCATACTCCGACCATCTGTTTCAATACATGCGTAATCTGTTGAATCGCTTAAACCGCTGAAATCCGAGTCTGAATCCGAGCTAATGTCGCTATATCTTGCTGTGGTAACCGCCATGTTGTTTGTATTGGCAGCCCTGTATGACGTCACAGGGAAATGGATAGTGGTTTCGAAGATAGCGAAAATAAGGCACTTTAAAGCTTTATTTAGGGATATTCCGGGACCGGTAAAATTTTGAAAAAAAATAAAAAAAAATACAACAAGCCACTGGGAACTGATTTGTATTGTTTTTAACCCTTTTGAAATTGTGATAATGTTCCCCTTTAAAATGGTAAGAAACAGGTAAACATTTGGGGCGGGTTAAAAAAAATCCATTTTAAGGCTCGACTCCTGGGGAGGGGGTCCAGACTGAGGCTAACCAATATTCTACAACACAAATACAACATTGAAACAACATGCTATTTGACAACTTTTAATCAATGTTGGGTTGGGGGCGCTGATTTGACTATTGAATTTTGGTCATTTTCCAACCAATATTCTACAACACAAATACAACGTTGAAAAAACATGCTATTTGATGACGTTTAATCAATGTTTGGTGCGCTGATTGGTCCATTGAATTTTGGTCATTTCCCAACCATAATGTTGAAACAACATGTTTTTGACGAATTTCAATCAATGTTGGGTCCTGACGTTGTTTTGACCATTGAATTTTGGTCATTTCCCAACCATAACGTTGAAAAAACATGTTTTTGGACGACGTTTAATCAATGTTGGGTCCTGACGTTGATTTGACTATTGAATTTTGGTCATTTCCCAACCATAATGTTGAAACAACATGTTTTTTGACGACATTCAATCAATTTTGGGTCCTGACGTTGATTTGACCATTGAATATTGGTCATTTTCCAACCAATATTCTAGAACACAAATACAACGTTGAAAAAACATGCTCTTTGATGTTGTTTAATCAATGTTTGGTGCGCTGATTTGACCATTGAATTTTGGTCATTTCCCAACCATAATGTTGAAACAACATGATTTTTGACGGATTTCAATAAATTTTGGGTCCTGACGTTGATTTGACCATTGAATTTTGGTCATTTCCCAACCGATATTCAAGAACACAAATACAATGTTGAAACAACATGCTCTTTGACGACGTTTAATCAATGTTTGGTGCGCTGATTGGACCATTGAATTTTGGTCATTTCCCAACCATAACATTGAAACAACATGTCTTTTGATGACATTCAATCAATGTTGGGTCCTGACGTTGATTTGACCATTGAATTTTGGTAATTTCCCAACCGATATTCTAGAACACAAATACAACGTTGAAAAAACATGCTATTTGATGACGTTTAATCAATGTTGGGTTCTGGCGCTGATTGGACCATTGAATTTTGGTCATTTCCCAACCATAACGTTGAAACAACATGTTTTTTGACGACGTTTAATCAATGTTGGGTTCTGGCGCTGATTGGACCATTGAATTTTGGTCATTTCCCAACCATAACGTTGAAACAACATGTTTTTTGACAACATTCAATCAATGTTGGGTCTTGATGTTGATTTGACCATTGAATTTTGGTCATTTCCCAACCGATATTCTAGAACACAAATACAACGTTGAAAAAACATGCTCTTTGACGACGTTTTAATCAATGTTTGGTGCGCTGATTTGACCATTGAATTTTGGTCATTTCCCAACCATAACGTTGAAACAACATGTTTTTTGACGACGTTCAATCAATGTTGGGTCCTGACGTTGATTTGACCATTGAATTTTGGTCATTTCCCAACCAATATTCTAGAACACAAATACAACGTTGAAAAAACATGCTATTTGATGACGTTTAATCAATGTTTGGTGCGCTGATTTGACCATTGAATTTTGGTCATTTCCCAACCGATATTCTAGAACACAAATACAACGTTGAAAAAACATGCTCTTTGACGACGTTTAATCAATGTTTGGTGCGCTGATTTGACCATTGAATTTTGGTCATTTCCCAACCATAACGTTGAAACAACATGTTTTTTGACGACGTTCAATCAATGTTGGGTCCTGACGTTGATTTGACCATTGAATTTTGGTAATTTCCCAACCGATATTCTAGAACACAAATACAACGTTGAAAAAACATGCTATTTGATGACGTTTAATCAATGTTGGGTTCTGGCGCTGATTGGACCATTGAATTTTGGTCATTTCCCAACCATAACGTTGAAACAACATGTTTTTTGACGACGTTTAATCAATGTTGGGTTCTGGCGCTGATTGGACCATTGAATTTTGGTCATTTCCCAACCATAACGTTGAAACAACATGTTTTTTGACAACATTCAATCAATGTTGGGTCTTGATGTTGATTTGACCATTGAATTTTGGTCATTTCCCAACCGATATTCTAGAACACAAATACAACGTTGAAAAAACATGCTCTTTGACGACGTTTAATCAATGTTTGGTGCGCTGATTTGACCATTGAATTTTGGTCATTTCCCAACCATAACGTTGAAACAACATGTTTTTTGACGACGTTCAATCAATGTTGGGTCCTGACGTTGATTTGACCATTGAATTTTGGTCATTTCCCAACCAATATTCTAGAACACAAATACAACGTTGAAAAAACATGCTATTTGATGACGTTTAATCAATGTTTGGTGCGCTGATTTGACCATTGAATTTTGGTCATTTCCCAACCGATATTCTAGAACACAAATACAACGTTGAAAAAACATGCTCTTTGACGACGTTTAATCAATGTTTGGTGCGCTGATTTGACCATTGAATTTTGGTCATTTCCCAACCATAACGTTGAAACAACATGTTTTTTGACGACGTTCAATCAATGTTGGGTCCTGACGTTGATTTGACCATTGAATTTTGGTCATTTCCCAACCAATATTCTAGAACACAAATACAACGTTGAAAAAACATGCTATTTGACGACGTTTAATCAATGTTGGGTTCTGGCGCTGATTGGACCGTTGAATTTTGGTCATTTCCCAACCATAACGTTGAAACAACATGTTTTTTGACGACGTTTAATCAATGTTGGGTTCTGGCGCTGATTGGACCATTGAATTTTGGTCATTTCCCAACCATAACGTTGAAACAACATGTTTTTTGACGACATTCAATCAATGTTGGGTCTTGACGTTGATTTGACCATTGAATTTTGGTCATTTCCCAACCGATATTCTAGAACACAAATACAACGTTGAAAAAACATGCTATTTGATGATGTTTAATCAATGTTTGGTGCGCTGATTTGTCCTTTGAATTTTGGTAATTTCCCAAACCATAACGTTGAAACAACATGTTTTTTGACAACATTCAATCAATGTTGGGTTCTGGCGCTGATTGGACCATTGAATTTTGGTCATTTCCCAACCATAACGTTGAAACAACATGTTTTTTGACGACATTCAATCAATGTTGGGTCCTGACGTTGATTGGACCATTGAATTTTGGTCATTTCCCAACCATAACGTTGAAACAACATGTTTTTTGACGACGTTTAATCAATGTTGGGTCCTGACGTTGATTTGACTATTGAACTTTGGTCATTTTCCAACCAATATTCTACAACACAAATACAACGTTGAAAAAACATGCTATTTGATGACGTTTAATCAATGTTTGGTGCGCTGATTTGTCCATTGAATTTTGGTCATTTCCCAACCATAATGTTGAAACAACATGTTTTTGACGAATTTCAATCAATGTTGGGTCCTGACGTTGTTTTGACCATTGAATTTTGGTCATTTCCCAACCATAACGTTGAAAAAACATGTTTTTGGACGACGTTTAATCAATGTTGGGTCCTGACGTTGATTTGACTATTGAATTTTGGTCATTTCCCAACCGTAATGTTGAAACAACATGTTTTTGGACGACATTCAATCAATTTTGGGTCCTGACGTTGATTTGACCATTGAATATTGGTCATTTTCCAACCAATATTCTAGAACACAAATACAACGTTGAAAAAACATGCTATTTGATGTTGTTTAATCAATGTTTGGTGCGCTGATTTGACCATTGAATTTTGGTCATTTCCCAACCATAATGTTGAAACAACATGATTTTTGACGGATTTCAATCAATTTTGGGTCCTGACGTTGATTTGACCATTGAATTTTGGTCATTTCCCAACCGATATTCAAGAACACAAATACAATGTTGAAACAACATGCTCTTTGACGACGTTTAATAAATGTTTGGTGCGCTGATTGGACCATTGAATTTTGGTCATTTCCCAACCATAACGTTGAAACAACATGTTTTTTGACGACATTCAATCAATGTTGGGTCTTGACGTTGATTTGACCATTGAATTTTGGTCATTTCCCAACCGATATTCTAGAACACAAATACAACGTTGAAAAAACATGCTATTTGATGATGTTTAATCAATGTTTGGTGCGCTGATTTGTCCTTTGAATTTTGGTAATTTCCCAAACCATAACGTTGAAACAACATGTTTTTTGACAACATTCAATCAATGTTGGGTTCTGGCGCTGATTGGACCATTGAATTTTGGTCATTTCCCAACCATAACGTTGAAACAACATGTTTTTTGACGACATTCAATCAATGTTGGGTCCTGACGTTGATTGGACCATTGAATTTTGGTCATTTCCCAACCATAATGTTGAAACAACATGTTTTTTGACGACGTTCAATCAATGTTGGGTCCTGACGTTGATTGGACCATTGAATTTTGGTCATTTCCCAACCGATATTCTAGAACACAAATACAACGTTGAAAAAACATGCTATTTGATGATGTTTAATCAATGTTTGGTGCGCTGATTTGTCCTTTGAATTTTGGTAATTTCCCAAACCATAACGTTGAAACAACATGTTTTTTGACAACATTCAATCAATGTTGGGTTCTGGCGCTGATTGGACCATTGAATTTTGGTCATTTCCCAACCATAACGTTGAAACAACATGTTTTTTGACGACATTCAATCAATGTTGGGTCCTGACGTTGATTGGACCATTGAATTTTGGTCATTTCCCAACCATAATGTTGAAACAACATGTTTTTTGACGACGTTCAATCAATGTTGGGTCCTGACGTTGATTGGACCATTGAATTTTGGTCATTTCCCAACCATAACGTTGAAACAACATGTTTTTTGACGACGTTTAATCAATGTTGGGTCCTGACGTTGATTTGACTATTGAACTTTGGTCATTTTCCAACCAATATTCTACAACACAAATACAACGTTGAAAAAACATGCTATTTGATGACGTTTAATCAATGTTTGGTGCGCTGATTTGTCCATTGAATTTTGGTCATTTCCCAACCATAATGTTGAAACAACATGTTTTTGACGAATTTCAATCAATGTTGGGTCCTGACGTTGTTTTGACCTTTGAATTTTGGTCATTTCCCAACCATAACGTTGAAAAAACATGTTTTTGGACGACGTTTAATCAATGTTGGGTCCTGACGTTGATTTGACTATTGAATTTTGGTCATTTCCCAACCGTAATGTTGAAACAACATGTTTTTTGATGACATTCAATCAATTTTGGGTCCTGACGTTGATTTGACCATTGAATATTGGTCATTTTCCAACCAATATTCTAGAACACAAATACAACGTTGAAAAAACATGCTATTTGATGTTGTTTAATCAATGTTTGGTGCGCTGATTTGACCATTGAATTTTGGTCATTTCCCAACCATAATGTTGAAACAACATGATTTTTGACGGATTTCAATCAATTTTGGGTCCTGACGTTGATTTGACCATTGAACTTTGGTAATTTCCCAACCAATATTCTAGAACACAAATACAACGTTGAAACAACATGCTATTTGACGACGTTTAATCAATGTTCGGTGCGCTGATTGGACCATTGAATTTTGGTCATTTCCCAACCATAACGTTGAAATAACATGTTTTTTGACAACATTCAATCAATGTTGGGTCCCGACGTTGATTTGACCATTGAACTTTGGTCATTTTCCAACCAATATTCTAGAACACAAATACAACGTTGAAACAACATGCTATTTGACGATGTTTAATCAATGTTCGGTGCGCTGATTGGACCATTGAATTTTGGTCATATCCCAACCATAACGTTGAAACAACATGTTTTTTGACAACGTTTAATCAATGTTGGGTCCTGACGTTGATTTGACCATTGAATTTTGGTCATTTCCCAACCATAATGTTGAAACAACATGTTTTCTGACGACGTTCAATCAATGTTGGGTTGTGGCTCTGATTGGACCGTTGAATTTTGGTCATTTCCCAACCATAACGTTGGAACAACATGCTATTTGATGACGTTTAATCAATGTTGAGTTCTGGCTCTGATTGGACCGTTGAATTTTGGTCATTTCCCAACCATAACGTTGAAACAAAATGTTTTTTGACGACGTTTAATCAATGTTGGGTTCTGGCGCTGATTGGACCATTGAATTTTGGTCATTTCCCAACCATAACGTTGAAACAACATTTTTTTTGACGACATTCAATCAATGTTGGGTCCTGACGTTGATTTGACCATTGAATTTTGGTCATTTCCCAACCGATATTCTAGAACATAAATACAACGTTGAAAAAACATGCTATTTGACGACATTTAATCAATGTTGGGTTCTGGCTCTGATTGGACCATTGAATTTTGGTCATTTCCCAACCATAACGTTGAAACAAAATGTTTTTTGACGACGTTTAATCAATGTTGGGTTCTGGCGCTGATTGGACCATTGAATTTTGGTCATTTCCCAACCATAACGTTGAAACAACATGTTTTTTGACGACATTCAATCAATGTTGGGTCTTGACGTTGATTTGACTATTGAATTTTGGTCATTTTCCAACCGATATTCTAGAACACAAATACAATGTTGAAAAAACATGCTATTTGATGACGTTTAATCAATGTTGGGTTCTGGCGCTGATTGGACCATTGAATGTTGGTCATTTCCCAACCATAACGTTGAAACAACATGTTTTTGGACGACATTCAATCAAAGTTGGGTCCTGACGTTGGGTCCTGACGTTGATTTAACTATTGACTTTTGATCATTTCCCAACCGACAACGTTGGACATCAAAATTGTCTCAATTTATAATCTTTTACAACCTTGGTCCAAAGTCCATTTTAAAAGACATGTACGTATAATCAACGTTGTATCAATGCCGTGCGCCTGCTGGCAAAGTCGATTGACACATTTGAGTGAGAAAATGTCCCAAAAAAATTCTATAAACTCTGAACTCTCTAAAGACTTTTTTGTCCTGGTGGCACTAACCTGTTTTTTGAAGAAAACATAAATAAATAAATTTAAAAAAAAATATATATATATATATATATATGTATATATTTGAATTTTGTATTTAATTTTTATTTTTTTAAATTAATTTTTTTATTTAAACATTTTTTTTTTTAGAAGACAAAACAAAAAAAACACTAATAAATAACAACAGGTCCAGTGCAAGTAAAAGAACAATATTCTATTGGATGGATGCTAAGAGTAGTTTGATGACTTTAGCTTCATTGATCGGCGTTATCAATGAGTGCAAGTGACAGGATGAAAAGCTCTGACTCGCTTGGAGAGGAGTCCTTTGCTGACCTCGGTTTATCCTTCATGTTTCTTGCAAGGGCAAACATTAGCGCTGTCAAATTTAACGCATAAACTCGCACGATTAATCACCAAACATGATCAAATAAATTAAGTCCATTCGAGTGAAACGCTTTGAAAAATGTCTGACCATGAGATTGAATTTGTGTCAAAATATCCTGGTCTTTTTTTTTAAGTTCATTCGAATTGTGCGAGCAAGAAAAATCAAAGTTGACATTACGTAAAAATGTCTTGTGTTTTGTTCGGCGCTACAAAGTGTTTGTACTGTACGTACTGTACTTATTCCACACCGGCTCTTTGATGGATCCTACTTGTGTTTTCAAGCGTCAAATTTGGTGGCGTTGAAACCGCCATGTAAAATCGCTAATGGTAATCAGCGGTATGTATATGGCGGATGCGATTTAAATTAGCATCGAGCCAGCTTGAAAACCGAAACCTTACTTTTGAGCACTTTCAATCAGGCATGCTTGCTTTGTCGGCGTGGAAAGTTCCGACAGGCTACGAATACGTCTGTTTGCCCGCCAAGTGCTTGAGCCGGTTCCGTGCAATCGCAGGTGTCGAAACCTGCTAAATTTGTTTCGACACAAAAACCAGTACAAGGGATGTAAGGATAAACGTCACTTTTTTTAGATTAAAATATGCGAAAAACAGTGATTGTTAAGCGCCAGTTTGAAAACAAGAGACATTAAAGTCTTTCCCCGTTAATAAACAACATGCTCCAATCTAAAGCTATAAAAGGACTTTGCTGTATGAGAAACTAAGCTATTTAAATGTCAACATTCAACCTACAAGCTGTGCTTTCATTTCTGAGGTGCGTTCAAAGACCGCTGAACAAAGTAGGACGCCGTGACGCCCGACAGAAAATAATAAGTAATAGTCAAAAATTGTATTGGTTGTGCACTTTTACATTAAAGAGCTCTTAACGTGCTAAAGTAAACACTATAACATATATGTAATATTTACATATTATATATACAGAATATAATGTATACAATATATATAACATTACAGAATAAGTAGCAGCTGCAGCAAAAAATATATAATTAAAAATAAATATATTATATATATATATATTTTTATTTTTTATTTTTTATTTTAATTATTTAAAAAACATATATATTTTTTTAATTATTAAAAAAACTAACATATGTATATATATATATATATATATACATATATAATTATTAATTATTTTGCTGCAGCAGCTACAATATATATATATATATATATATATATATATACACACATATACATATATGTATGTATAGATGTATATATTTTATATATATATATACATATACATATATGTATGTATAGATGTATATATATATATATATACATATATGTATGTATATATATATATATATATATATATATATATATATATATATATATATATATATATATATATATATATATATATATATATATATATATATATATATATATATATATATATATATGTTGCAAAATGTGGGAATTGTGGAACTTTGAAGAATGTCCCATTGGGAATTTCCCAAAATTGGGGAACTTCGGAAATTTTGGGGAAAATGGTACAAAAAAATAAAAAACTTCAATGGTCTGAATGAGTTGAAATAGTTGGTGTTGATTTCCGAAGAGGCTAAACAATTTCAAGTTGGATTGGTTTGAATCGGTTGAACAATGTGGAAATGGTGGAAAATTTAAAAACGGCCAATTCATTTTAAATGGGTAAAATGTCTCGGAAAACCTGGAATTCTGGGAAATCTGGGAATTTTTGGAATTTGAAAGGGGAAACCCCGTGTTTTCCAAAGAGGCTAAACAGTTTCAAGTTGGAACGGTTTGAATCGGTTGAAAAATGTGGAAGTGGTGGAAGTTTGAAAAATGGCCAACTCATTTTGAATGAGAAAAATGTCCCGGAAAACCTGGAATTCTGGGAAATCTGGGATTTTTGGGAAATTTGACAAGAAAAATCCTGCGATTCTCGAAGAGGCTGAACAGTTTGAAGTTAGAACGGTTTGGATCAGTTGAAAAATGTGGAAATGGTGGAAGTTGGAAAACTGGCCAATTCATTTTGAATGAGAAAAATGTCCCGGAAAACCTGGAATTCTGGGAAATCTGGGATTTTTTTGGAATTTGACAAGGGAAAGCCTGCGATTCCCGGAGAGGCTTAACAGTTTCAAGTTAGAACGGTTTGAATCGGTTGAATCGGTTGAAAGGGGAAAACCCCGTGGTTTCCAAAGAGGCTAAACAGTTTCAAGTTGGAACGGTTTGAATCGGTTAAAAAATGTGGAAATGATGGAAGTTTGAAAAATGGCCAACTCATTTTCCATCCATCCATCCATTTTCTACCGCTTATTCCCTTTCGGGGTCGCGGGGGGCGCTGGCGCCTATCTCAGCTACAATCGGGCGGAAGGCAGGGTACACCCTGGACAAGTCGCCACCTCATCGCAGGGCCAACACAGATAGACAGACAACATTCACACTAATTTTGAATGAGAAAAATGTCTCGGAAAACCTGGAAATCTGGGATTTTTTGGAAATTTGACAATAAAAATCCTGCGATTCTCGAAGAGGCTAAACAGTTTCAAGTTGGAACGGTTTGAATCGGTTGAAAAATTTAAAAATGGTGGAAGTTTGAAAAATGGCCAACTCATTTTGAATGAGAAAAATGTCCCGGAAAACCTGGAATTCTGGGAAATCTGGGATATTTTTGGAATTTGACAAAGGGAAAGCCCGCGATTCCCAAAGAGGCTGAACGGTTTAAAGTTAGAACGGTTGGAATCGGTTGAATAATGTGGAAAAGGTGAAAAATTAAAAAAACGGCCAATTCATTTTAAATGGGTAAAATGTCTCGGAAAACCTGTAATTTTGGGAAATCTGGGATTTTTTGGAAATTTGACAAGGAAAATCCTGTGATTCCCAAAGAGGTTGAACAGTTTGAAGTTGGAACGGTTTGGATCGGTTGAAAAATGTGGAAGTGGTAGAAGTTGGAAAACTGGCCAATTCAATTAGATGGGAAAAATGTCCCGGAAAACCTGGAATTCTGGGAAATCTGGGATTTTTGGGAAATTTGACAAGAAAAATCCTGCGATTCTCGAAGAGGCTGAACAGTTTGAAGTTGGAACGGTTTGGATCGGTTGAAAAATGTTGAAACGGTTGAAAATTAAAAAATGGCCAATTTATTTTGAATGGGAAAATGTCCCAGAAAACCTTCAATTCTGGGAAACCTGGGATTTTTTGGAATTTGAAAGGGGAAAGCCCTTGATTTCCGAAGAGGCTAAACAGTTTCAAGTTGGAACGGTTTGAATCGGTGGAAAAATGTGGAAATGGTGGAAGTTGGAAAACTGGCCAATTCATTTTGAATGGGAAAAATGTCCCATAAAACCTGAAATTCTGGGAAATCAACAATTTTTTGGAGATTTGACAAGGAAAATCCTGTGATTCCCGAAGAGGCTGAACAGTTTGAAGTTGGAACGGTTTGGATCGGTTGAAAAATATGGAAGTGGTAGAAGTTGGAAAACTGGCCAATTCAATTAGATGGGTAAAATGTCTCGGAAAACCTGGAATTCTGGGAAATTTGGGATTTTTTTGGAATTTGACAAGGGAAAGCCTGCGATTCCTGAATAGGTTGAACAGCATGAAGTTGGAACGGTTTGGATCGGTTGAAAAATGTAGAAATGTTTGAAGTTGGAAAACTGGCCAATTCAATTAGATGGGTAAAATGTCTCGGAAAACTTGGAATTCTGGGAAATCTGGGATTTTTGGGAAATTTGACAAGAAAAATCCTGCGATTCTCGAAGAGGCTGAACAGTTTGAAGTTGGAACGGTTTGGATCGGTTGAAAAATGTGGAAAATGGTGGAAGTTGGAAAACTGGCCAATTCATTTTGAATGACAAAAATGTCCCGGAAAACCTGGAATTCTGGGAAATCTGGGAATTTTGGGAATTTGTCAAGGGAAAGCCCGCGATTCCCGAATAGGTTGAACAGTTTGAAGTTGGAACGGTTTGAATCGGGTGAAAAATGTGGAAGGTAG
The DNA here is from genome assembly GCF_033978795.1 of Nerophis ophidion. Lineage (NCBI taxonomy): Eukaryota > Metazoa > Chordata > Actinopteri > Syngnathiformes > Syngnathidae > Nerophis > Nerophis ophidion. The sequence goes on along the minus strand of NC_084625.1, from coordinate 49,193,401 downwards.
AGCACGCCAAAATCTGAAGAAGAAGAATACGTTGACAAAACTATAGCATTCACACAATAAAATAAAAGTACTGCAATAATAATAATAATGTAATAATGCTAAAGTTGGTCACGATACCATTGTTAAGGGCTTAATTGGTACTCAGTCGCTACCTTTAAAAGTATGTAGTTAGGTCCCCACAATGTCTGAAAAGAAAAAGGGCCAAAATACCCAACAAGCTTCTGCACGGAGAACTTGGAGAAGTTCCCCGTTTGTTACGATAAGCCGACGCTCTTTGGTCACGTTTATGTTTCTAATTCGGGATGAAAACGTTGGGGGGACACGCCGGCTTAGAGGACAAACAAGAGAGAGGCAAAAGACAATATTGTTTTTAAAAGTTGAGACGCTGTGGTGACGGAGGACTGCGACTGCTTGTGTTAGGAGGCTTTATTTTGGAGAAGGAACTGAGGGAGTCCTGCAGGGCGGCTCTCAGTTACCCACGGCTCGCATCTTCCAGATGTGGCCGGGCCGAGACCCTCATGCCGGGCTGGGAAAATGGTTAAGGTGAACATAAAGCAGGGGTCACCAACCTTTTTGAAACCAAGAGCTACTTCTTGGGTACTGATTAATGCGAAGGGCTACCAGTTTTACCCATCCTTGCACGCTACACCACTTAAATAATTTGCGTAATTTACCTTTAATAAATAAATCTATATATATATAAAAAATTGATATTTCTGTCTGTCATTCCGTCGTACGTTTTTTTTCCTTTTACGGAAAGTTTTTTGTAGAGAATAAATGATGAAAAAAACACTTAATTGAACGGTTTAAAAGAGGAGAAAACACGAAAAAATAAGAAAATTTCGACTCTTTAAAATTCGAATTTCAACCAAAAAAAAGAAAGGAAAAACTAGCTAATTTGAATCATTTTGAAAAAACTGAAAAAAGAATGTATGGAACATCATTAGTAATTTTTCCTGATTAAAATTAAATTTATAAATTTTGATGACATGTTTTAAATAGGTTAAAACCCAATCTGCACTTTGTTAGAATATACAACAAATTGGACCAAGCTATATTTCTAACAAAGACAAATCATTATTTCGTCTACATTTTCCAGAACAAAAATTTTTAAATACATTTTTAAATACTTTGAAATAAGATTTAAATTTGATTCTACGGATTTTTTAAATATTTGCATGAATATTTTTGGGGAATTGTAATCATAATAACTTTGAAAAAATATTTCACAAATATTCCTTGTCGAAAAAACAGAAGCTAAAATGAAGAATTTAATTAAAATGTATTTATTATTCTTTACAATAAACTAAATAAATTCACTTGAACATTGATTTAAATTGTCAGGAAAGAAGAGGAAGGAATTTAAAAGGTAAAAAGGTAAAATCATTTTTAAGGTTGTATTTTTTCTCTAAAATTGTCTTTCTGAAAGTTATAAGAAGCAAAGTAAAAAAAATAAATGAATTTATTTAAACAAGTGAAGACCAAGTCTTTAAAATATTTTCTTGGATTTTCAAATTCTATTTGAGTTTTGTCTCTCTTAGAATTAAAAATGTCGAGCAAAGCGAGACCAGCTTGCTCATAAATTAATACAATTTTAAAAATAGAGGCAGCTCACTGGTAAGTGCTGCTATTTGAGCTTTTTTTAGAACAGGCCAGCGGGCGACTTATCCGCGTCGGTGACCCCTGACGTAAACAAAGACTAGACCGGAGTATTTAAATCCCGATTATTACTCACGATTACCATATTTTCCAGACTATAAGGCTCACTTAATATAATTTTTCCCCCCAAAACTCGACAGTAGGCTTTATAACCCGGTACAGAATAATTTTGCTTGTGCTTACTGACCTCGAAGCTATTTTATATTGTACGTTGTTATAATGATAAGTGTGACCAGTAGATAGCAGTCACACATAAGAGATACGTGTAGACTGCAATATGACTCAAGTAAACAACACCAAAATGTTACATGCTCCATTGGAAATATAGAACATTACACACTATCAAAATGTTTTAGTAGGACTTTGGTAAGCTATGAAGCCACACCACTTGATGGATTCTACTGTGCTTCAACATAGGAGTATTATTATGGTGTGTGTATAAGGTAAGACATATTATCTGGTGTTTTGTTTCGCAATATTTCGCAAAGGCATTTTTTTTTACCTTCTGGTACCTGCTGATCTGTATTTGGGATCTGCATAAGTCCTGGAAGTTTGATGGATTGTACTGTGCTTCAACGTAGGAGTATTATTATGGTGTGTGTATAAGGTAAGACATATTATCTGGCATTTTGTTACGCAATATCATGCAAAAGGAACTTTTCTTAGCTAATGGTATCTGCTGATCTGTATTTGGGATCTGCATAAGTCCTGGAAATTTGATGGATTGTACTGTGCTTCAACATAGGAGTATTATTATGGTGTGTGTATAAGGTAAGACATAGTATCTGGCGTTTTGTTTCGCAATATTTCGCAAAAGCAACTTTTCTTACCTAATGGTATCTGCTGATCTGTATTTGGGATCTGCATAAGTCCTGAAAATTTGATGGATTGTACTGTGCTTCAACATAGGAGTATTATTATGGTGTGTGTATAAGGTAAGACATAGTATCTGGCGTTTTGTTTCGCGATATCATGCAAAAAGAACTTTTCTTACCTAGTGGTATCTGCTGATCTGTATTTGGGATCTGCATGAATCCTGAAAAATTGCACGAGTCCGCCTTTTTAGTCCGTGCTGATACCGTAGTTGATAATCTTCTTCTATTTCTCTATTTTCTTGTTATGGGACATTCATCCTCCTCTGTTGCCATTTCTAATATAAAGTAGTGTAAAGTTCTTACTTATATCTGTCAGTAAACTCGCCATGAAAGCGCTAAAACATACCGGTGTAGTGAGTTGACATTATTCACCCAAGGTACTTTAGTTATTAGAGAGTTCCGGTTGGACATTTTTTCACGGGACACATTTCCGGCGGATGAGGAGATGCATCTCCGTTATGGATTGAAGTAAAGTCCGAATGCCATTAAAACAGTTAGCGCCATCTTTTGACACTTCTTCCACTTTCGTCCTTGCACGCTACACCGCAAAAACAAAGATGACGGGGAGCAGATGCCGTCGAAGGTGAGCCACGTAAATAAGTCCCGCCCATAAAACGGCGACTTGAAGATCTGTAAAACACCATCCATGCAACATCTTGACCAAAGAACCACCATTACATTTTATGTAGACCAGTGATTTTCAACCATGAGTTTGTCGTGGAAAATTATGCAACTTCACCTCAATTGGTCCCCAAAAATATTTTTTGCAAATAAATAATCATAATAATGTGCCGTTGTCTAGTGCCTGTGCTGTGTAGAGCTTGGCAGGGTGACCATGTGAGGATGTTTTTTTGTGATCCCAATATGCAGAGCACAGTGGGAGACAGGGCGCAGGTAAAAATGTATGTAACGCTTAAACCAAAAATGAACAAAAGGCAAGTCCCGCCAGGAAAAGGCACAGAAGCATAGGGATGGCTATGCAAAACAAAAGTAAGAGTGAACAGGCTACAAAGTCGACCAAAACAGAATGCTGGACGACAGCAAAAACTTCCATGTGCGGAGCAAAGATGGCGTCCACAAAGTACATCCGTACATGACATGACAATCAACGATGTCCCCACAAAGACGGATAGTGTCCGCACAACTTAAATAGTCTCGATTGCGAAAAAAAAGCAGGTGCGGGCAATAGAACTCAAAGGAAGGCGTGACGCTGCTAACGGAGAACACCAACAAAACAGGAAGGGTCACCAAAATAACAGTGCAAGACAGGAACTAAAGCACGACACACAAAAAACTCAAAACAAGGCACGACAACCTGGTGGGGTTTTATTTTTTTAACCTTTTTGCTGGGGGTGTGCCTCCGTATTTTTTAAAATGAAAACAATGTGCCTCGGCTCAAAAAAGATGGAAAAACACTGATGTAGACCAAAAGGAAGTCTTTTACATTTAGAAAAAAAATAAATAATAATATGACTCCTTTGATTAGCCTTATAATCCGGTGCGCCTTATATATAAAACATGATCAAAAACAGAGCATTCATCGGCCGAGCGCCTTATAAACCGGTGCGCCTTATATATGAAAAGACGATTAAAAAATGGACCATTCATCAGCGGTGCGCCTTATAATCCAGTATGCCTTATATATGAAACATGATCAAAAATAGACCATTGATCAGCAGTGCGTCTTATAATCCAGCGCGCCTTATATATAAAAAAATATCAAAAACATAGCATTCATCGGCCGTGCGCCTTATAAACCGGTGCGCCTTATATATGCAAAAATTATTAGAAAATGGACCATTCATCAGCGGTGCACCTTATAATCCAGTGCGCTTTATATATGAAAAATTATCAAAAACAGAGCATTCATCAGCCGTGCGCCTTATAGACCGGTGCGCCTTATATAAGCGGAAACGGTTTAAAAAAATGGACCATTCATCAGCGGTGCGCTTTATAATCCAGTGCGCCTTATATATTAAGAAAATACCAAAAATAGACCATTCATCGGCGGTGCGCCTTATAGCCCGGTGAGCTTTATATATATGAAAAAATGGTCCAAAAATAGACCATTCATCAGCGGTGCGCCTTATAATCCAGTGCGCCTTATATATAAAAATGGTCAAAAATAGACCATTCATCAGCAGTGCGCCTTGTAATCCAGTGCGCCTTATATATAAAAAGAAATGATCAAAAACGGACCATTCATCGGTCGTGCGCCTTATAAACCGGTGCGCCTTATATATGCAAAAATGATTTTTAAAAAAAAATGGACCATTCATCTGCGGTGCGCTTTATAATCCAGTGCACTTTATATATAAAAAAATGACCAAAAATAGACCATTCATCGGCGGTGCGCCTTATAATCCGGTGAGTTTTATATATGAAAAAATGGTCCAAAAATAGACCATTCATCGGCGGTGCCCATTATAATCCAGTGCACTTTATATATGAAAAGATTATCAAAAATAGACCATCCATCAGCAGTGCGCCTTATATATGAAAAAATGATCAAAAATAGACCATCCTTCAGCAGTGCGCCTTATATATGAAAAAAATATCAAAAATAGACCATTCATCGGCGGTGCGCCTTATAATCCGGTGAGCTTTATATATCAAAAAATGGTCAGAAAATAGACCATTTATCAGCGGTGCCCCTTATAATCCGGTGCACCTTATATATGAAAAGATTATCAAAAATAGACAATCCATCAGCAGTGCGCCTTATGTTAAAAAAAAATGATCAAAAATAGACCATCCTTCAGCAGTGCGCCTTACATAGGAAAAAAATATCAAGAATAGACCATTCATCGGCAGTGCGGTTTATAATCCGGTGCGCCTTATATATGAAAAAATGTCCAAAATCAGACCATTCATCGGCAGTGCGCCTTATAATCTGGTGCGCCTTATGCATGAAAAAATTATCATAAATAGACCATTCAGCGGCAGTGCGCCTTATATATGAAGAAATTATAAAAAATAGACCATTCATCTGCGGTGCGTCTTATAATCTGGTGAGCCTTATAAATGAAAACATCATCATAAACAGACCATCCAGTGGCCTTGCGCCTTATAAACCGTTGCGCCTTTAATATGAAAAAAATTATAAAAAATAGACCATTCATCAGCGGTGCGCCTTATAATACGGTGCGCCTTATACATGGAAAAAAATATCAAAAATAGACCATGCGTGGCCAGTGCGCCTTATAATCCGGTGCGCCTTGTATATGAGGAAATGGTCAAAAATAGACCATCCATCAGAGGTGCGCCTTATACATGAAAAAATGGTCAAAATGGACCATCCAACAGCAGTGCGTCTTATATATGAAAAAAATTTCAAAGGGGGACCATCCATCAGCGGTGCGCCTTATATATGAAAACATTGTCAAAATCAGGCCATTTATCGGCAGTGTGCCTTATAAACCGGTGCGCCTTATATATGAAAATAATTATAAAAACTAGACCATCAGCGGTGCGCCTTATAATACGGTGCACCTTGTATATGAAAAAATGGTCAAAAATAGACCACACAACAGAAGTGCACCTTATATATGAAAAAATTATCGAAAATGGACCATCCATCAGCAGTGCGCCTTATGTGTGAAAACATTGTCAAAATTAGACCATTTATCGGCAGTGTGCCTTATAAACCGGTGCGCCTTATATATGAAAAAATATATATAAAAACTGGACCATTCATCAGCGGTGCGCCTTATAATACGGTGCGCCTTGTATATGAAAAAATGGTCAAAAATAGACCATACAACAGAAGTGCGCCTTATATGTGGAAAAATGGTCAAAAATAGACCATCCATCAGCAGTGCGCCTTATATATGAAAACATTGTCAAAATTAGACCATTTATCGGCAGTGTGCCTTATAAACCGGTGCGCCTTATATATGAAAAGAATTATAAAAACTAGACCATTCATCAGCGGTGTGCCTTATAATACGGTGCGCCTTGTATATTAAAAAATGGTCAAAAATAGACCATACAACATAAGTGCGCCTTATATATGGAAAAATTATCAAAAATGGACCATCCATCAGCAGTGCGCCTTATATATGAAACCATTGTCAAAATTAGACCATTTATCGGCAGTGTGCCTTATACACCGGTGCGCCTTATATATGAAAAAAATTATAAAAACTAGACCATTCATCAGCGGTGCGCCTTGTAATACGGTGCGCCTTGTATATGAAAAAATGGTCAAAAATAGACCATACAACAGAAGTGCGCCTTATATATGAAAAAATGGTCAAAAATAGACCGTGCATCAGCAGTGCGCCTTATATATGAAAACATTGTCAAAATTAGACCATTTATCGGCAGTGTGCCTTATAAACCGGCGCGCCTTATATATGAAAAAAATTATAAAAACTAGACAATTCATCAGCGGTGCGCCTTATAATACGGTGCACCTTGTATATGAAAAAATGGTCAAAAATAGACCATAAAGCAGAAGTGCGCCTTATATATGAAAAAATGGTCAAAATAGACCATCCATCAGCGGTGCGCCTTATATATGAAAACATTGTCAAAATTAGACCATTTATCGGCAGTGTGCCTTATAAACCGGTGCGCCTTATATATGAAAAGAATTATAAAAACTAGACCATTCATCGGCGGTGCGCCTTATAATAAGGTGCGTCTTGTATATGAAAAAATGGTCAAAAATAGACCATCCATCAGCTGTGCGCCTTATATGTGAAAAAATTATAAAAAGAAATAGACCATCCATCGGCAGTGCGCCTTATAATCTGGTGCACCTTATATGTGAAAAATTTGTCAAAAATGGACCATTAGTCGGCTGTGCGCCTTATAATCTGGTGCGCCTTATACATCAAAAAATTATCAAAAATGGACCATTCATCGGCGGTGCGCCTTATAATCTGGTGCGCCCTATGGCCCGGACAATAGGGTATTTACTATGTTACGTAAAACCCTTTCTGTTATAAGCAAACAGTGCAATATCCGGGCTTTTATTTCAAAAAGTGCAGTTGTAAAATAAAAAAAATTGCAGAGTGCCATCATAAAGTGCAAATTTTAGTGACAACATATGATTATGCACAAAAGGCAGATACTACTGTACGAATATGATATATGTATTTGCCAATAAAAACACCAATACATCCTTGAGCGTCTTTAAGAAGCAAACTTGATGTTACGCTCGTCTTTACCAATATTTTGGTACCAGAACCTAAATGTATTTCGATACTTTTCTAAATAAAAGGGACCACGAAAAAAATTGCATTATTGTCTTTATTTTAACAACAAACCTTAAGTTCATGAAACATATGTTTATTATTGTAATTTAGTCCTTAAATAAAATAGTGAACATACTAGACAACTTTTAGTAGTAGGTAAACAAAAAAGGACTCCTAATTAGTCTGCTGACATATGCAGTAACATATTGTGTCATTTGTACACATTTTATATGAAGGACAAACTGTAAAAATTGATAAACAATCTACATGTTCATTTACTGTTAATATCTGCTTATTTTCTGTTTTAACACATTTTATCTACACTTCTGTTCAAATGTAATAATCACTTATTATTCTCTTCTTTGATACTTTACATTAGTTTTGGATGATACCACATACTTATGTATCGGATTCGATACCAAGTCGCTACAGGATCATACGTTGGTCATTTTCAAAGTCCTCATGTGTCCATAGACCTATTTCCTCAGTTTATAAACATAATATACATTTTATTTTAAAAGATTTTGTGACGATAAAAGATATCGATGTAATCACAGTAGTAACGACTAGATTTAGATGGATCAGATATAGTCTTAGATTTAGTTTGGTCAGATCAAGTCTTGAACTTAGATTGGTCAGAGCTAGTCTTAGATTTAGATTGATCAGATCTAGTCTAAGAGCTGCTGCCAATACCTCAGTAGGTTTCATCAGTTCATACTCATAGACTTAAATTGGTCAGATTTAGTCTCAGTCTTAGATGGGTCAGATCTATTCTTAGATTTAGTCTGGTCGGATCTATTCTTCTACTTAGATTGGTCAGATCTAGTCATACATTCAGTTTGGTCTGATCTAGTCTTCGACTTAGATTGGTCAGATCAAGTCTTAGATTTAGTTTGGTCTGATCAAATCTTGAACTTAGATTGGTCAGATCTAGTCTTAGACTTAGATTGGTCAGATCTAGTCTTAGATTTAGATGGATCAGATATAGTCTTAGATTTAGTTTGGTCTGATCTAGTCTTCGACTTGGATTCGTCAGATCTAGTCTTAGATTTAGTTTGGTCAGATCAAGTCTTGAACTTAGATTGTTCAGATCTAGTCTTAGAATTAGATGGATCAGATATAGTCTTAGATTTAGTCTGGTCTGATCTAGTCTTTGACTTAGATTGGTCAGATCTAGTCTTAGATTTAGTTTGGTCAGTTCAAGTCTTGAACTTAGATTGGTAAGATCTAGTCTTAGACTTAGATTGGTCCGATCTAGTGTTAGATTTAGATGGATCAGATATAGTCTTAGATTTAGTTCTGTCAGATCAAGTCTTGAACTTAGATTGATTAGATCTAGTCTAACAGCTGGTGCCAATACCTCAGTAGGCTTCATCAGTTCATACTCATAGACTTAAATTGGTCAGATTTAGTCTCAGTCTTAGATGGGTCAGATCTAGTCTTAGATTTAGTCTGGTCAGATCTATTCTTCTACTTAGATTGGTCAGATCTAGTCTTAGATATAGTTTGGTCAGATCAAGTCTTGAACTTAGATTGGTCAGATCTAGTCTTAGATTTAGTTTGGTCGGATCAAGTCTTGAACTTAGATTGTTCAGATCTAGTCTTAGACTTAGATTGGTCCGATCTAGTGTTAGATTTAGATCAATCAGATATAGTCTTAGATGTTGTTTGGTCAGATCAAGTCTTGAACTTAGATTGGTCAAATCAAGTCTTCGACTTAAATTGTTCAGATCTAGTCTAACAGCTGCTGCCAATACCTCAGTAGGCTTCATCAGTTCATACTCATAGACTTAAATTGGTCAGATTTAGTCTCAGTCTTAGATGGGTCAGATCTAGTCTTAGATTTAGTCTGGTCAGATATATTCTTCTATTTAGATTGGTCTGATCTAGTCTTTGATTTAGATTGGTCAGATCTAGTCTTAGATGTAGTTTGGTAAGATCAAGTCTTGAATTTAGATTGGTCAGATCTAGTCTTAGACTTAGATTGGTCAGACATAGTCTTACATTTAGTTTGGTCAGATCAAGTCTTGAACTTAGATTGGTCAGATCTATTCTTAGACTTAGATTGGTCAGATCTAGTATTTGACTAAGATTGGTCGGATCAACTCTTATACTTAGATTGGTCAGATATAGTCTTGGACTTAGATTGATCAGATCTAGTCTTAGATTTGATCTGGTCAGATCTAATCTTTGACTTAGAATGGTCAGCTTTAGTCTTAGACTTAGATGGGTCAGATATAGTCTTAGATTTAGTTTGGACAGATTTAGTATTAGACAGATTGGTCGGATCCAGTCTTAGATCTAGATTGCTCAGATCTAGTGTTAGACTTAAATTGGTCAGATTTAGTCTTAGATTTAATCTGCTCAGATCTAGTCTTAGATTTAATCTGGTCGGATCTAGTCTTAAATTTAGATGGGTCAGCTATAGTCTTAGATTTAATTTGGACAGATTTAGTCTTAGACATAGATTGGTCGGATCCAGTCTTTGATCTAGATTGCTCAGATCTAGTTTTAGATTTAGATTGGTCAGATCTAGTGTTAGACTTAAATTGGTCAGATCTAGTCTTAGATCTAATCTGGTCAGATCTAGTCTTAGAGTTAGATGGGTCAGATATAGTCTAAGATTTAGTTTGGACAGATTTAGTTTCAGACATAGATTGGTCGGAGCCAGTGTTAGATCTAGATTGCTCAGATGTAGTTTTAGACCTAGATTGGTCAGATCTAGAGTTAGATTTAGATTGGTCAGATCTAGTCTAATGGCTGGTACCAATACCTCAGTAGGCTTCAATAGTTATGCTCAAAGACTTAAATTGGTCAGATCTAGTCTTAGACTTAGATTGGTCAGATCTAGTCTTTGATTTAGATTGGTCAGATCTAGTCTTTGACTTAGAATGGTCAGATCTAGTCTTAGATTTAGTTTGGTCAGCTCTAGTCTTAGACTTACATTGGTCAGATCTAGTCATAGACTTAGATTGGTCAGATCCAGTCTTGGACTTATTTTGGCCAGATCTTGTCTTAGACTTAAAATGGTCAGATCTAGTCTAACGGCTGGTGCCAATTTCTCAGTAGGCTTCAATAATTCATGCTAAAAGACTTAAATTGGTCAGATCTCGTCTTAGACTTAGATTGTCAGTCCAGTGGCTGATGGCAAAACCCCAAATATTTATACTCCAAAAACCAGGTTGGTGTGCCTGGGCAAGGATGGTTTCGGGATGCGCCGTTTTGTTAGCGGTCTTATTTCCGTGGCTCTCCTTCGACAGCGTGTTCTTCCCATCGTCTTTGTTGTAGCTGTGTAGCGTGCAAGGACGGGAGTGGAAGAAGTGTCAAAAGATGGCGCTAATTGTTTTAATGACATTCAGACTATAACAGAGCAGTGAAAAACTGTCTGACCGGAACTCTCTAATAACCAAAATTTCCTTGGGTGAATAATGTAAAGTCACTACACCGGTATGTTTTAGCGCTTTAATGGTGAGTTTATTGACAGATATAAGTAAGAACTTTACACTACTTTATATTAGAAATGGCAAAAGCGGAGGAGATTGAGGAAAACTTAGAAAAATAAGAAGCTTATCCACTACGATGTCGGCACGGACTACAAAGGTGGACTCGCTCAATTTTTCAGGGCTTATGCAGATCCCAAATACAGATCAGCTGGTACCAAAAGGTAAGAAAAGTGGCTTTTGCATAATATTTCGAAACAAAACGCAGATAATATGTCTTACCTTATACACACACCATAATAATACCCCTATGTTGAAGCACAGTACAATCCATCAAGCTTCATAGCTTACCAAAGTTGTACTAAAACATTTTAACTGATTTTTGAGCGCTAATGTTCCATATTTTTAATGGAACATATAAAATGTTGGAGTCATATTTCGGTATACACATATCTCTTATGTGTGACTGCCATCTACTGGTCACACTTATCATTTCACTATGTACCAAATAAAACAGCTTCAAGGTCGGTAAGCAAAACCAGAATTTTTCCTTGCATTAGGCGCACCGTCGAGATTGGAGGAAGAAAAAAATATTTTAAGTGCGCCTCATAGTCCGGAAAATACGGTTCTAGTGCAGACCTAGACCAGAGACAATTCCTTGGTTATTCCTCATGCAGATTCTGGAGAAGAGGGGGGGGGGCAGCTGGAAAAATGTGATATCATGCCCACTACAGGTGTATCGCCCTCTCTTCCCACCGGAGTAAGACCGGAGTGTACCGCTGTGTCATTGCAGACGTTGGCTGGTACACAGAGGAGGACCTTTTCACCTGCAGATCCCTGGGACTCTAATAATATCTGCGGGAAGAATGCCTCTCTGTCCATACCCCCGCTCTAACTCTCGCCTCCCGGAAACTTCCAAACCGCTGTCCTTTGCCATCGGCTGAAACAAGCCCGCTTTATGCAGGTGTTACTTCATACAAAGTGGGGACCTCATTAACTTCATACAAAGTGGGGACCTCATTAACTTCGTGAAAAGTGGGGACCTCATTAACTGTACTGTAATCTGATCCAATGTTGCATTTAATTGATCAGTTTCTTCCCTCTTGACCACACCTCCATGGTTTTAGGTCGGTGACGGCTTCAAGAAGCAAAAAGCGATAAAACCAAAGAGCTCGGTTCCCTGCTTAGTTTCCCTTTTAAGCACATTACGGGGCAGATGACTGTAAAAATGCGAGCTTTGTCTTGTGGAATGCACATCTGAACCTGCGCCCCGAGGGCTGAGAAAACGTGTCAGTACACTACCAGACGGAGAGGGCACCCTGCAGGAGCGGCTTCGGCTGCCATAAAGCGCACTGAGATGCCTCAGAACAGGATGAACCCGACAAAAGTCTCTCCGTGATCAAAGAACCAAGGTCTGTTCCCTTTGCCGGAGTTACAAAATTACCAAGAACAACCCTGTTACGCATGTCTACAAAAGTCCACTATTTGGAAAAATGCTTCCAGCTAACAGTAATCCCTAAACCCCGACTTGCGGCCTGTGCGGCCGAGGGCTCGGTCCGCATCTCCTCCTTTGAAGGGCCTTGAAATCATAGGGAAGTGCGGCAAGGACAGTCATCAAATAACTGCTCTACCACTTAGAGGGGGAAGCGTTCCCACACAGGACACGCATTGTCTCGCACCAGGATCGGCGGAAAAAAAACGTCTAAGTGCAAAGTTGAGAGGGAGAGGAGCCGGGCAACCACGGTGGAGGAGGGTCGGGGCTGGGGGGGTGTGGTCCGCTTTTGGCCTTCAGTGTGGACCAGGCCACTGTGGTGATAGGGTGAACACTCGCATGATGACAGGTCCACCAAGACTGCATTGATATAACACTCCTTTTCCGTTAATTTTCCGGTATTTTATTTGTACTTTTCCCGGCAGGCACAAAGACCGATTGATTGATTGAGACTTTTATTAATAGATTGCACAGTACAGAACATATTTCCGTACAATTGACCACTAAACGGTAACACCCGAATGAGTTTTTCCACTTGTTCAAGTCGGGGTCCACGTTAATCAGTTCATGGTAAAGACATTGATACAACGTTTAAAACTGACGTTGAAACAACGTCGCAAAGTCCGACGTTAGATCGAGGTTTTCGGTTGGGAAATGACCAAATTCAATGTTCAAAATCAAGGTCAGAACGAACCCAACATTGATTTAACGTCGTCAAGAAGCATGTTGTTTCAAAGTTGTATTTAAGTTGTAGAATATTGGTTGGGAAATGACCAAATTTCAATGGTCTTATCCACCGGAACCCAACATCTTCAAAAATCACGTTGTTTCGATGTTAGGTTTGAGTTGTAGAATATTGGTTGGGAAATGACCAAAATTCAATGTTCAAAATCAACGTCAGAACCTGTCCTTGATTTAACGTCGTCAAGAAGCATGTTGTTTCAACGTTGTATTTAAGTTGTGGAATTTTGGTTGGGAAACGACCAGATTTCAATGGTCAAATCAACCAGAACCCAACATCGTAAAAAAGCACATTGTTTCGTTGTTAGGTTTGAGTTGTAGAATATCGGTTGGGAAATGACCAAAATTCTGTGGTCAAATCAACGTCAGAACCTAACATTGATTTAACGTCGTCAAGAAGCATGTTGTTTCAACCTTGTATTTAAATTGTGGAATTTTGGTTGGGAAACGACCAGATTTCAATGGTCAAATCAACCCGAACCCGACAACGTCAAAAAGCACGTTGTTTCAACGTTGGGTTTGAGTTGTAGAATATTGGTTGGGAAATGACTAAATTTCAACGGTCTAATTAACTAGAACTCAACATTGTCAAAAAACCATGTTGTTTCAAGGTTGTATTTAAGTTGTACAATTTTGGTTGGGAAAAGATCAAATTTCAATGGTCAAATCAACCGGAACCCGACAACGTCAAAAAGCACGTCGTTTCAACGTTGGGTTTGAGTTGTAGAATATTGGTTGGGAAATGACTAAATTTCAATGTTCTAATTAACTAGAACCCAACATCGTCAAAAAACCATGTTGTTTCAAGGTTGTATTTAAGTTGTAGAATTTTGGTTGGGAAACGACCAGATTTCAATGGTCAAATCAACCGGAACCCGACAATGTCAAAAAACACCTTGTTTCAACGTTGGGTTTGAGTTGTAGAATATTGGTTGGGAAATGACTAAATTTCAATGGTCTAATTAACTAGAACCCAACATCGTCAAAAAACCATGTTGTTTCAAGGTTGTATTTAAGTTGTAGAATTTTGGTTGGGAAAAGACCAAATTTCAACGGTCAAATCAACCAGAACCCGACAAAGTCAAAAAGCACGTTGTTTCAACGTTAAGTTCGAGTTGTAGAAGATAGATTGGAAAATGACCAAAAATCAACGTCAGAACCAAAACGTTGATTAAACGTCGTCAAAAAAGCATGTTGTTTCAAGGTTAGGTTCGAGTCTCTCAATGCCAGGACCTAATTCAACAAGTTCTCAACGTTGTTTCAACGTCTTGTGCCCGCCGGGTTAATTACATTGCCTTCATGCCATCCGTCATTAACGTCTAAATTTAGTATAAATGATGATATAATAAATTCCAAAAATAAACCCTTCTGGTGAGATAATCCAAAAGAAGGTGGTAGTTTTTGGAAAACGGAAAAAAAAAACCATCAAACTTGCCGTCAACGGAATAATACCTGGTGTACCTTTCGAATCTTTTAACGGCTCTTGTACGTTAAAAGTTGCTGGCCGTCTGTGGGTTTGCGGTTAATCTTGTTTTATTCATATTTATGTTTCTGTATATCCACAATCTCGGCAGACACAAGACCATTGAAACAACGTTGAGAAGTGGTTGGATTAGGTCCTGCCGTTGAGCAACTCAAACATAATGCTGAAACAACATGCTTTTTGACGACGTTGAATCAATGTCGGGTTCTGACGTTGAATTTTGGTCATTTCCCAACCAATATTCTACAACAAATACGACGTTGAAACAACATGCTTTTCGAAGACGTTAATTCAACGTTGTTTTTTTATGTTGGTTTGACCATTGAAATTTGGTCATTTTCCAAACAATATTCAATAACAAATATAACGTCAAAACAACGTGATTTTTGATGATGTTTAATCAATGTCAGTTTCTGACCATTGAAATTTGGTTATTTTTCAACCAATATTCTACGATTCAAACCTAACGTTGAAACAACATGCTTTTTGACGATGTTAAATCAACATCGGGTTTTTTGACGTTGATTTGACCATTGGTATTTGGTCATTTCCCAACCAATATTCTACAACAAATACGACGTTGAAACAACATGCTTTTTGAAGACGTTAAATCAACGTTGGGTTTTTTTGATGTTGATTTGACCATTGAAATTTGGTCATTTTCCAACCAATATTCTACAACACAATTACAACATGAAAACAACATGCTTTTTGACAACGTTTAATCAATGTCAGTTTCTGACCATTGAAATTTGGTTATTTTTCAACCAATATTCTACGATTCAAACCTAACGTTGAAACAACATGCTTTTTGACGACGTTAAATCAACATCGGGTTTTTTGACGTTGACTTGACTATTGAAATTTAGTAATTTTCCAACCAATATTCTACAACACGAATACAACGTTGAAAAAAACATGCCTTTTTTGACGTTAAATCAATGTTGGGTTCCGACGTTGATTTGACCATTGAAATTTGGTTATTTTCCAACCAATATTCTACAACTCAAACACAACGTTGAAACAACATGCTTTTCGACGACGTTAAATCAACATTGGGGTTTTTTTTAAGTTGATTTGACCATTGAAATTTGGTTATTTTTCAACCAATATTTTACAACTCAAACCTAACGTTGAAACAACATGCTCTTTGACGACGTTAAATCAACATTGGGTTTTTTGACGTTGATTTGACCATTGAAATTTAGTCATTATCCATCCAATTTTCAACAACACGAATACAACATTGAAAAAAACATGCCTTTTGACGTTAAATAAATGTTGGGTTCCGACGTTGATTTGACCATTGAAATTTGGTTATTTTCCAACCAATATTCTACAACTCAAACACAACGTTGAAACAACATGCTTTTTGACGACGTTAAATCAACATTGGGTTCTTTTTAAGTTGATTTGACCATTGAAATTTGGTTATTTTTCAACCAATATTTTACAACTCAAACCTAACGTTGAAACAACATGCTTTTTGACGACGTTAAATCAACATTGGGTTCTTTTTAAGTTGATTTGACCATTGAAATTTGGTTATTTTTCAACCAATATTTTACAACTCAAACCTAACGTTGAAACAACATGCTTTTTGACGACGTTAAATCAACATTGGGTTTTTTTTTAAGTTGATTTGACAATTGAAATTTGGTTATTTTCCAACCAATATTCTACAACTCAAACCTAACGTTGAAACAACATGCTTTTTGACAACGTTAAATCAATATTGGGTTCTTTTTAAGTTGATTTGACCATTGAAATTTGGTTATTTTTCAACCAATATTTTACAACTCAAACCTAACGTTGAAACAACATGCTTTTCGACGACGTTAAATCAACATTGGGTTCTTTTTAAGTTGATTTGACCATTGAAATTTGGTCATTCTCCAACCGGTATTCTACGACTCAAACCTAACGTTGAAACAACAACAATTTCCATCAGTAAAGTATACATCGGAGGGATGTGAAGTGAATTATATTTATATAGCGCTTTTTCTCTAGTGACTCAAAGCGCTTTACATAGTGAAACCCAATATCTAAGTTATATTTAAACCAGTGTGGGTGGCACCGGGGGGCAGGTGGGTAAAGTGTCTTGCCCAAGGACACAACGGCAGTGACTAGGATGGCGGAAGCGGGGATCGAACCTGCAACCCTCAAACTGCTGGCATGGCTGCTCTACCAACCGAGCTATGACAAAATTCGAATGATTTCGATATAATTGTAAAACAATAACAAATACGACAATTTGATTAATAGAGCAAGCGGATAAAACACACTTTATAGTCTCATGGCGTATTTTCGGCCCCAGCACCCCCCCGCGACCCCAAAAAGGGACAAGCGGTAGAAAATGATATTTATGCTGGCTATGAACTGCATTCTTTTTTTTTTAAACATTAAAATTGCACTTTTGCATGAATAGAAAATGTTTGTAAACGCGCCACCGCTCTCATGAACGCTCAATCGCAGTGACCGTGCGGAAACGAGTTCCGGGTACTCCATGGGGTCCAAATGGCTACGATGAATCGAAGCAACCAAAGCATTTTTTTTCCAAAAATCGATGCATTGACGCATCCCGACATATTTCGAAGGATTCTTTAAAAGGAAAATTTTAGACTTAGACTTCCTTTTTTATCGTCATTCAATTTTGAATTTTACAGTACAAATAAGAACAAAATTTGGTTCCGTTAGCTTTTAGTAGTGCAGGATAAAAAAAGCAAATGAATAGATTACTGTACGGATAAATACATTGCACTTTTGCATATGCATCCGCGTTTATGGATGTATGTTACATTGTCTTTTTTAGTCCAGCGAGTTAATCCATTTTGAGGGGGAGTTGAGGGGATAATTTTATTATTATTTTACTGACACTTGTCTGCGAAAAATGTCAATACTGCAAAATAAGTTCAATATACTTAAAAAATATATATATATAAATATGTAAATTAAAAAAAAAACAGAATAAGAAAGAAGTGGGGAAAGTGTATGTATATCATAACCCGTATCGATATCGGTCCTATCGATATTTGAATCGACCCACCCCCAAAAAAAACTGTTTATTTTGAAGTGAATATCGATTTCCGGAGAAAAAAAAAACAGAATAAGAAAGAAGTGGGGAAAGTGTATGTATATCATAACCCGTATCGATATCGGTCCTATCGATATTTGAATCGACCCGCCCCAAAAAAAACTGTTTATTTTGAAGTGAATATCTAAATTGGCCCTAGTGAGTGAATGTGAGTGTGAATGTTGTCTGTCTATCTGTGTTGACCCTGTGATGAGGTGGCGACTTGTCCAGGGTGTACCCTGCCTTCTGCCCGATTGTAGCTGAGATAGGCGCCAGCGACCCCCGCGACCCCGAAAGGGAATAAGCGGTAGAAAATGAATGGATCGATTTCCGAAGAAGAAAAAAACAGAATAAGAAAGAAGTGGGCAAAGTGTATGTACATCATAACCCGTATCGATATTGGTCCTATCGATATTTGAATCGACCCGCCCCAAAAAAACGAGTTTATTTTGAAGCGAATATCGATTTCTGAAGAAAAAAAAACAGAATAAGAAAGAAGTGGGGAAAGTATATGTATATCATAACCCGTATCGATATTGGTCCTATCGATATTTGAATCGACCCGCCCCCAAAAAACGCGTTTATTTTGAAGTGAATATCGATTTCCGAAGAAAAAAACAACAGAATAAGAAAGAAGTGGGGAAAGTGTATGTATATCATAACCCGTATCGATATTGGTCCTATCGATATTTGAATCGACCGACCCCACAAAACCAGTTTATTTTGAAGTGAATATCGATTTCCGAAGAAAAAAAAAAAACAGAATAAGAAAGAAGTGGGGAAAGTGTATGTATATCATACCCCGTATCGATATTGGTCCTATCGATATTTGAATCGACCCGCCCCAAAAAAACGAGTTTATTTTGAAGTGAATATAGATTTCTGAAGAAAAAAAAACAGAATAAGAAAGAAGTGGGGAAAGTATATGTATATCATAACCCGTATCGATATTGGTCCTGTCGATATTTGAATCGACCCGCCCAAAAAAAACAGTTTATTTTGAAGTGAATATCGATTTCCGAAGGAAAAAAAAAAATAAGAAAGAAGTGGGTAAAGTGTATGTACATCATAACCCGTATTGATATTGGTCCTATCGATATTTGAATCGACCCGCCCCAAAAAAACTGTTTATTTTGAAGCGAATATCGATTTCCGAAGAAAAAAAAACAGAATAAGAAAGAAGTGGGGAAAAAAAACAGTTTATTTTGAAGTGAATATCGATTTCCGAAGAAAAAAAAACAGAATAAGAAAGAAATGGGGAAAGTATATGTATATCATAACCCGTATCAATATTGGTCCTATCGATATTTGAATCGACCCGCCCCACAAAACCAGTTTATTTTGAAGTGAATATCGATTTCCGAAGGAAAAAAAAACAGAATAAGAAAGAAGTGGGGAAAGTGTATGTACATCATAACCCGTATCGATATTTGAATCGACCCGCCCCAAAAAAACGAGTTTATTTTGAAGTGAATATCGATTTCCGAAGGAAAAAAAAACAGAATAAGAAAGAAGTGGGGAAAAAAAACAGTTTATTTTGAAGTGAATATCGATTTCCGAAGAAAAAAAAAACAGAATAAGAAAGAAGTGGGGAAAGTGTATGTATATCATAACCCGTATCGATATTGGTCCTATCGATATTTGAATCGACCCGCCCCAAAAAAACGAGTTTATTTTGAGGTGAATATCGATTTCCGTGCGTCAAAGCGGTTTGGGATGACTTTGATGCGGTAAAGTGAAAAGTGGCCCCCAAGGGCCCAATAAGAAAGAGAGTTTTATTGTGTTTTTTTTTTTTTTTTTTTTTTTTTTTTATGAATGTCTTACCTTCCGTGGACGCCTGTAGAAGCAGGGTAAAGGTGAGCAATGTCGCCAGAGTGGAATCCATAAGCCACCTTTTCGTTTTCCACCTGGTGGACCACCTGTGCGTCTCCATGCTCGCCGTCAAGCCTCGGTGCGACTTTTCAAGGTTTTGAGGGTGTTGGGTTTTTTTTTTCGTTCGGTTCTTAAAGCCCTTTTCCACTAGAAGAAAGCCATGAGTGGGGAGTTGTAAACGCCTCTCGTGTCTCGGGGCCCCCGATCCTCCGTTCCCGGGCTCTGCGTGCACTGGCTACACTTTGCTGGGTCCAGGGGGCGAGGAGGAGGGCCGGAGGGGGGAAAAGATCCTGCGCGCACCGCAGCGACGTTTACACTTGAGGGGAGAAACCGGGGCCCCCGATTAGCAAATCACGGGGCTGGAAATTCTCCCGTGGGTCCCTCCCATCGTCCCAAAAAAAAAAAAAAAAAAAAAAAAAAAAAAAAAAGGCCCCCGCGGCGCGCGGCGCTCTGAGGGTCCCCCGCGGAGGCGCGCCTGGGGAGGCGTCGTGGACCTTGGAAAGTGGACGTTTTGTAAGAGCGCGCGTGCACGCGCGCTAACGTGATTTGCGTGATGATGAGTTTTGGTCACGTGACTGAACTTTTCCAAACATATGAAGAAATGAATAATTCTCTTTACATTTTTTATACATTTTCCTGCATATTTTTATTATTATTTATATTATTTTTGTATTTATGTCATTTATTTTTTTTACCTGGTTTTTATTTGATCTATTTCTCTGTATTATTATTTCTATTATCTATTTATTTATGTCATTTATTTATACCTGGAGTTTTTATTTATTATTATTTATATTATCTATTTTTTTTTTACATTGCATGATGAGGAAAATAAATATTTGAGCCCTTGATGATTTTGTCATTTTTCATTTTTTAAGGCATTGGTTTTATTTGATCTATTTTCTATTTATTATTGTTTGTATGATCTATTTAAAAAAACAACATTTTTTTTAGCTGTATGGGTAAAAATAGATATTTGAGCTAAGTTTTTATTTTTCATGACACAGGTTTTATTTAAAAAAAATACTTTTATTATTATTTATATCATCTATTTTTTATGTCATTTATTTATACCTGGAGTTTTTATTTTTCATGGCACAACTATTTCTATTCATTATTATTTATATTATCTATTTTTTTTTTACATTGCATGATGAGGAAAATAAATATTTGAGCCCTTGATGATTTTGTCATTTTTCATTTTTTAAGGCTTTGGTTTTATTTGATCTATTTTCTATTTATTATTGTTTGTATGATCTATTTAAAAAAACAACAACATTTTTTTTAGCTGTATGGGTAAAAATAGATATTTGAGCTAAGTTTTTATTTTTCATGACACAGGTTTTATTTTAAAAAAATACTTTTATTATTATTTATATTATCTATTTTTTATGTCATTTATTTATACCTGGAGTTTTTATTTTTCGTGGCACAACTATTTCTATTTATTATTATTTATATTATCTATTTTTTTTTACATTGCATGATGAGGGAAATAAATATTTGAGCCCTTGATGATTTTGTCATTTTTCATTTTTTAAGGCATTGGTTTTATTTGATCTATTTTCTATTTATTATTGTTTGTATGATCTATTTAAAAAAAAACAAAACATTTTTATAGCTGTATGGGTAAAAATAGATATTTGAGCTAAGTTTTTATTTTTCATGGCTCAGGTTTTATTTAAAAAATATATTTTGATTATTATTTATGTTATCTATTTTTTTATGTCATTTATTTATTACCTTGATTTATGAGAAAATTAAATATTTGAGGTCTTGCTGATTTTGTAATTTTTCATTTTTTTATGGCATTGGTTTTATTTTATCTATTTTCTATTTATTCATGTTTGTGGGATCTTTTTTATTTTTATCTTTTTATTTTTTATTTTCTGTCTGTATGGGGAAAATATATATTTGAACTAAGTTTTTATTTTTCATGACACAGGATGTATTATTATTTATATTATTAAAAACAATTAAAACGTCAGTTATTTATTAACTAGATGTGTGAGGAAAATAAATATTTGAGCCCTTGCTCAATTATTTAAATTATTTCTATGTATTATCATTTATTTTATAAATTTTTTTTTCAAATGTAATTTATTTATTACCTGGATGTATGGGGAAAATAAATATTTGAGTTTTTATTTTTCATGGCATAGGTTTTGTTTAAACTATTTCTATGTATTATTATTTATTTTATAAATTTTTTTTTAATGTCATTTATTTATTATCTAGATTTAAGAGGAAAATAAATATTTGAGCTCTTGCTGATTTTGTAATTTTTCACTTTTTATGGCACTGGTTTTACTTGATCTATTTTCTATTTATTATTGTTTGTATAATCAATTTTTTTTGTATTTATTTATAAATTATACATTTTTTAGCTAAGTTTTTATTTTTATGGCATAGGTTTTATTTTTATTCATTCGCTACTTTTGTTTTATCTATTTATTACTCGGATTTATTTAATCTATTTCTATTTATTATTATATACATTATCACATTTTTATTTCATTTATTTATTACTTGGATTTATGAGGAAAATATGTTTTTAATTTTTATGGCAATGTTTTTTATTTGATCTATTTCTATTTGTTATTAAATATATTATACATGTTTTAATTGTTCAGTTTATTTATTTATTACCTGAAAGTATGGGGAAAAAAATATTTGAGCTAAATTTTAATTTTTTAAGGCATTGGTTTTATTTGACATATTTGTATTCAGCATTATTTATAATATCTATTTACTTAATTTAATTTATTTATTACCTGGATGTATGAAAAAATGAAATATTTGACCCCTTGCTGATTTTGTAAGTATTTTCTGTTTTTGTTTTTTTTAACTGGAAGTATAGGGAAAACAAATATTTGCTCTAGGTTTTTATTTTTTATGGCATAGATTTTCTTTTATTCATTCACTACTTTTGTTTTATCTATTTATTACCCGGATGTAAGAGGTTTTATTTGATCTATTTCATTTCATCATTGTTTATATTATCTGTTTTTTATTTCATTTATTTATTACCTGGATGTATGAGGAAAATAAATATATGCGCAAATTTTTTATTTTTTATGGCATAGGTTTTATTTTATTTATTCATTTGTATATATATATATACTTTTTTTTATATATGAGCAAAATACATCCAATATTTGAGCACCTGCTAATTTTGAAAATTTTAATGCAGATTTTTTGTTCTGTCGGTTTTTTTTATTTAAATGTTTTAATATTTATTTTATCAATTAATGTTTTATGTGTTTATGTATTTATTACCTGCATGAGGAAAATAGTAGAATATTTTGTTTGAAATATATAGGTTTTATTTGATCTATTTTTATTTATTTAATCATTTATTTATGTATTTATAAACTGGATATAGGAGGAAAACAGTTATTTGAGCCCCTGTTGATTTACTAAGTTTTCTTATATATGTGACTTACTTTTGGTTGTGTTTCTTTGGTTGGTGTCTTCTTCTTGTTTCCCTTCCTGCATGTTTACCTGAGCGCTCGTTTCTCTCACCTGTGCCTGATTGGCAGCCTGGCACACCTGGTTGCAGTTGCCAATCAGGCTGAGATTTTTTTCCTGCCTCGCCTGTTCGTCAGGTCTGGAGGATTAAATATGTCAAGGACCTTCTGCTGCATGCATGACTCACACTATTATGTTAGATCCACTATGGACTGGACTCTCACTATTATGTTAGATCCACTATGGACTGGACTCTCACTATTTTGTTAGATCCACTATGGACTGGACTCTCACTATTTTGTTGGATCCACTATGGACTGGACTCTCACTATTATGTTAGATCTACTATGGACTGGACTCTCACTATTATGTTAGATCCACTATGGACTGGACTCTCACTATTATGTTAGATCCACTATGGACAGGACTCTCACTATTTTGTTAGATCCACTATGGACTGGACTCTCAGAATATTATGTTAGATCCACTATGGACTGGACTCTCACTATTATGTTAGATCCACTATGGACTGGACTCTCACTATTTTGTTAGATCCACTATGGACTGGACTCTCACTATTTTGTTAGATCCACTATGGACTGGACTCTCACTATTATGTTAGATCCACTATGGACTGGACTCTCACTATTATGTTAGATCCACTATGGACTGGACTCTCACTATTATGTTAGATCCACTATGGACTGGACTCTCACTATTATGTTAGATCCACTATGGACTGGACTCTCACTATTATGTTAGATCCACTATGGACTGGACTCTCACTATTATGTTAGATCCACTATGGACTGGACTCTCACTATTATGTTAGATCCACTATGGACTGGACTCTCACTATTTTGTTAGATCCACTATGGACTGGACTCTCAGAATATTATGTTAGATCCACTATGGACTGGACTCTCACTATTATGTTAGATCCACTATGGACTATACTCTCACTATTATGTTAGATCCACTATGGACTGGACTCTCAGAATATTATGTTAGATCCACTATGGACTGGACTCTCAGAATATTATGTTAGATCCACTATGGACTGGACTCTCAGAATATTATGTTAGATCCACTATGGACTGGACTCTCACTATTATGTTAGATCCACCATGGACTGTACTCTCACTACTATGTTAGATCCACTATGGACTGGACCCTCACACTATTATGTTAGATCCACTATGGACTGGACTCTCAGAATATTATGTTAGATCCACTATGGACTGGACTCTCAGAATATTATGTTAGATCCACTATGGACTGGACTCTCAGAATATTATGTTAGATCCACTATGGACTGGACTCTCACTATTATGTTAGATCCACCATGGACTGTACTCTCACTACTATGTTAGATCCACTATGGACTGGACTCTCACACTATTATGTTAGATCCACTATGGACTGGACTCTCACTATTATGTTAGATCCACTATGGACTGGACTCTCACTATAATGTTAGATCCACTATGGACTGGACTCTCACTATTATGTTAGATCCACTATGGACTGGACTCTCACTATTATGTTAGATCCACTATGGACTGAACTCCCACTAATATGTTAGATCCACTATGGACTGGACCCTCACACTATTATGTTAGATCCACTATGGACTGGACTCTCAGAATATTATGTTAGATCCACTATGGACTGGACTCTCAGAATATTATGTTAGATCCACTATGGACTGGACTCTCAGAATATTATGTTAGATCCACTATGGACTGGACTCTCACTATTATGTTAGATCCACCATGGACTGTACTCTCACTACTATGTTAGATCCACTATGGACTGGACTCTCACACTATTATGTTAGATCCACTATGGACTGGACTCTCACTATTATGTTAGATCCACTATGGACTGGACTCTCACTATAATGTTAGATCCACTATGGACTGGACTCTCACTATTATGTTAGATCCACTATGGACTGGACTCTCACTATTATGTTAGATCCACTATGGACTGAACTCCCACTAATATGTTAGATCCACTATGGACTGGACTCTCACATGTGGGTCCCCCCGCATCTGCGGTCCCCTCCAAGATTTCTCATTGTTCCATTGGGTTGAGTTTTTCCTTGCCCTGATGTGGGATCTGTGGCTTGTGCAGCCCTTTGAGACACTTATGATTTAGGGCTATATAAATAAACATTGATTGATTGAGTGATTGATCATTGACAGCATGTATATAATGTTGTGTTACTCTGTAGATTTTAGTTGCTATGTCCAATTTTGGTCAGTTTTTCTTTGTATAAACAAAACAAAATAAGACAAAACGCCCAAAACGCACACCCAGACAAACTTGAGGAAGGATTCGAAAGGTTGAAGCAACCCCGAGTTCTTGATCCGGGGGCGGTCCAGAGGACAGTCGGCTCCTTGTACGTGTTGCCGGGGAAGGGATGGACTTGACTCGGGCTCCGGGTTTGAGGTGAAAACACTATCAGATGTGTGATCCTTGATGGCCCCGAGGCATCAGAGACAGGGTGCAGGGTGGTTTCCCCGGGATGAAGTGCTCATAAAGAAATATCCTGTCCTCTTGCATGAGTTAGGCAAAGTCAACTTTATATTCATGGGACTGTTTTACATGAAGACATTCCACGTGAAGGCCGTTTCCTCTCATAAAATGTGTTTTCATATTGTCTCTCTTTGCGCCCATGCACTTAATTAGTCTGATTTCTCAAATAGTTATTACTCAAAGTCTACTTTATATTCATGTGACGACGTCATATCTGTTTTACATGAAGACATTCCACGTAAAGGCCGTTTCCTCTCATAAAATGTGTTTTTATTTTGTCTCTCTTTGCGCCCCTGCACTTATTTAGTCTGATTTCTCAAATAGTTACTACGCAATGTCAACTTTATATTCATGTGATGGCGTCATATCTGTTTTACATGAAGACATTCCACATAAAGGCCGTTTCCTCTCATAAAATACGTTTTCATGATGTCTCTCTTTGCGCCCGTGCACTCAATTAGTCTGATTTCTCAAATAATTACCACACAATGTCTACTTTATATTCATGTGACGGCGTCATATCAGTTTTACATGAAGACATTCCACGTAAAGGCCGTTTCCTCTCATAAAATGCGTTTTCATGATGTCACTCTTTGCACCCGTGCACTTAATTAGTCTGATTTCTCAAATAGTTACTACACAAAGTCAACTTTATATTTATGTGACGGCGTCATATCTGTTTTACATGAAGACATTCCACGTAAAGGCCGTTTCCTCTGATAAAATGCATTTTCATATTGTCTCTCTTTGCGCCCGTGCACTCAATTAGTCTGATTTCTCAAAAAATTACCACGCAATGTCAACTTTATATTCATGTGATGGCGTTATATCTGTTTTACATGAAGACATTCCACATAAAGGCCGTTTCCTCTCATAAAATGCATTTTCATGATGTCTCTCTTTGCGCTCGTGCACTTAAATAGTCTGATTTCTCAAATAGTTACTACGCAAAGTCAACTTTGAGTTCATGTGATGCCGTTATATCTGTTTTACACAAAGACATCCCACGTAAAGACCGTTTCCTCTCATAAAATGCGTTTTCATGATGTCTTCTTTTGCACCCGTGCACTCAATTAGTCTGATTTCTCAAATAGTTACTACGCAATGTCAACTTTATATTCATGTGATGGCGTCATATCTGTTTTACATGAAGACATCCCGCGTAAAGGCCGTTTCCTCTCATAAAATGCGTTTTTATTAGGTCTCTCTTTGCACCCGTGCACTTAATTAGTCTGATTCCTCAAATAGTTACTACGCAATGTCAACTTTATATTCATGTGATGGCGTTATATCTGTTTTACATGAAGACATTCCACATAAAGGCCGTTTCCTCTCATAAAATGCATTTTCATGATGTCTCTCTTTGCGCTCATGCACTTAAATAGTCTGATTTCTCAAATAGTTACTACGCAAAGTCAACTTTGAGTTCATGTGATGCCGTTATATCTGTTTTACACAAAGACATCCCACGTAAAGACCGTTTCCTCTCATAAAATGCGTTTTCATGATGTCTTCTTTTGCACCCGTGCACTCAATTAGTCTGATTTCTCAAATAGTTACTACGCAATGTCAACTTTATATTCATGTGATGGCGTCATATCTGTTTTACATGAAGACATCCCGCGTAAAGGCCGTTTCCTCTCATAAAATGCGTTTTTATTAGGTCTCTCTTTGCACCCGTGCACTTAATTAGTCTGATTCCTCAAATAGTTACTACGCAATGTCAACTTTATATACATGTGATGGCGTCGTATCTGTTTTGCATGAAGACATTTTTACGTTAAGGCCGTTTCCTCTCATAAAATGCATTTTCATATTGACTCTCTTTGCACCCGAGCACTCAACTAGTCTGATTTCTCAAATAATTACCACGCAATGTCAACTTGAT
This sequence comes from Nerophis ophidion, assembly GCF_033978795.1. Taxonomy (NCBI): domain Eukaryota; kingdom Metazoa; phylum Chordata; class Actinopteri; order Syngnathiformes; family Syngnathidae; genus Nerophis; species Nerophis ophidion. The sequence continues at coordinate 49,165,659 of NC_084625.1, read as the reverse complement.
ATACATGTGATGACGTCGTATCTGTTTTGCATGAAGACATTTTTACGTTAAGGCCGTTTCCTCTCATAAAATGCATTTTCATGACGTCTCTCTTTGTGCCCGTGGACTTAAATAGTCTGATTTCTCAAATAGTTATCACGCAAAGTCAACTTTATATTCATGTGACGGCGTCATATCTGTTTTACATGAAGACATTCCACGTAAAGGCCGTTTCCTCTCATAAAATGCGTTTTCATGATGTCTTCCTTTGCGCCCTGTGACTTAATGGACTTAAAACAGTCACTACGTTTTCACGCACTTAAATAGTCTGATTTCTCAAATAGTTACCACGCAATGTCAACTTTATATTCATGTGACTGTTTTACATGAGGACATTCCATGTAAAGGTTGTTTCCTCTCATGAAATTTGTTTTCATGTCTTTCTTTGCGCTTTCTGACTTATTGGACTTAAATCTGTCACTACGTTTCCATGCACTTAAATAGTCTGATTTCTCAAATAGTTACCACGCAATGTCAACTTTATATCCATGTGACGGCGTCATATCTGTTTTAAACGAGGACAATCCACGTAAAGTCCGTTTCCTCTCATAAAATGCTTATGGGTGCATCCGACAGTGGCGGCTCCTCTAAGGGATCTTGGGGCACCAGGAGGTTAGCCCCTTTACTACTGTCACCCCAGATGGCCCTTGGCAAAGGCCTAGTTCCTGACTGCCCCCTAGCCAGGGATACGATGAAGACCTTAGAAGACGGTAGATGTAAGAACCACCACAACGGCTGCGATGGTGGAAGAAGGCACCCCTGCACCCATTTTGGCCCAGTAATGGGGGAATCACAACCCAATACCTCAACAGTGGAACAGGCGGGGGATGATTGCTGAACCTATGGAGCATCACAACGGCTGGGATGGCGGATGAAGGGTGCAGCAGAAAAGGTTCCCCAGTCATCTTGGACTCCATCCCACTGGACCCTGACCCATATCTGTCAAGGATCGTGTGGTACTGTCTGTACACCAGTCTCCCCACGTTAAACAAAGGGGGGTACCCTCCTGGTAGGGATACCCCCCTACCAGGAGGTTTGTCATACTCTCTTCGAGTGACCTCCGATGACCTGATAATTTCTCCACGCAGGAGAGGAGATGGAGTCTATTTAAAGGCTGGAGTATACAAATGAGTTTTAAGATGGCACTTAAATTTTTCTACTAGGGTAGCCTCTGTAACTCATTCCAGAGTCCTGGAGCCCGAATAGAAATATCAGGGAGGTTCAACTCTTCCACCATTTGACTGATGCTGTTTCACAGAGCGGTGAACCACACTTCTTTCTTGTCCATGTCCACAGCCTTTCTTTATACTCCTTTTACCACACTGTTGTCACCTGTTACCAGTCCGCCAGTTGACCCGTGGGGTCTTAAAGACGGGGGCGGTCCTCCAGTCCCCAGGCGTAAAATCCAAACATACTGCCGGTATAAAATGAAGAGCAATCATTTGTAGAGTTTATAAAAAGTATTGGACGGGGGAAAATAGTCAACATTTTTTAGACCTGACACGGTATCAAAGGACAAGCACTTTTCACAGACACGCTCCAGCCAACCACCGGCCACTGTCTGTTGCTGTTTACACACTGCACACGGCCGAGGAGAAAGAGCCCTTTCTCTGCTCTCCCTTCAGTCCACGGTCTAGCAGCAGCAAGGAAACGCGTCCTCGCTCTGTTAATATTATTTCTGGCGTGCAAGTTCCCTTTATAAGAAAAAACACACAGAATGCTATCGTCCACCAATGAACTAAAATGCTTTAACTGGTTGCAGGTCCCCGCTTTGTCCGATCGAACAAATGTGTGTGTCGCGTTTAAATTCGGCTCCCCCTTGGAATTCTGCTGTGGATCGTACACACACGCATCAGACATAGCAAGGGTGTCCGACATTTTTTTCCACCGGGGGCCGCACCCCGCCCGGACAGTCGAGGGGATGCAGGAAAACCAGGAGCTAAGCTAACCGAGCTTGAAACAACGCCAACACATAAAAGTTAAAGTTAAAGTACCAATGATTGTCAAACACACATTAGGTGTGGTGAAATTTGTCCTCTGCATTCGACCCATCCGCTTGTTCACCCCTTGGGAGGTGAGGGGAGCAGTGAGCAGCAGCAGTGCCGTGCCCGAGAATCATTTTCGGTGATTTAACGCCCAATTCCAACCCTTGATGCTGATTGCCAAGCAGGGAGGTCATTGGTCCTATTGTTATAATCTTTGGTATGAACTCACGACCTACCGATCTCAGGGCAAACTCCGGCTTATTAGTGATTCCCAGAGCCCAAAAAAAGTCTGCGGGCTATAGAGCGTTTTTTATTGGGGCTCCAGTACTCTGGAATGTTCTAGCAGTAACAGTTAGAGATGCTACCTCAGTAGAAATGGGGGCCATGTCCGGTGGTCACGGATTGAAGCGCTGGCTGTCCAAAGTCGGGACCAGGAGTAGACCACTCACCTGTGCATCGGGGAGAGATATGTCTGCGCTGCTGACTTGTCTCCGCTCAAGATGGTCTCCTGCTGGCCCCATTATGGACTAGAATCTCACCGTTATGTTGGATCCACTATGGACTGGACTCTCACTATTATGTTAGATCCACTATTGACTGGACTTTCACAATATTATGTTAGATCCACTATGGACTGGACTCTCACTATTATGTTAGATCCACTATGGACTGAACTCTCACTATTAGGTTAGATCCACTATGGACTGGATTCTCACTGTTATGATGGATCCACTATGGACTGGACTATCTCACTATTATGTTAGATCCACTATGGACTGGACTCTCACTATTATGTTGGATCCACTTTGGACTGGACTTTCACAATATTATGTTAGATCCACTATGGACTAGACTCTCACTATTATGTTAGATCCACTATGGACTGGACTCTCACACTATTATGTTAGATCCACTATGGACTGGACTCTCACTATTATGTTAGATCCACTATGGACTGGACTCTCACTATTATGTTAGATCCACTATGGACTGGACTCTCACAATATTATGCTAGATCCACTATGGACTGGATTCTCACTATTATGTTGGATCCCCTATGGACTGGACTCTCACTATTATGTTAGATCCACTATGGACTGGACTCTCACTATTATGTTGGATCCACTTTGGACTGGACTTTCACAATATGATGTTAGATACACTATGGACTGGACTCTCACTATTATGTTAGATCCACTATGGACTGGACTTCCACAATATTATGTTAGATCCACTATGGACTGGACTCTCTCACTATTATGTTAGATCCACTATGGACTGGATTCTCACTATTATGTTAGATCCACTATGGACTGGACTCTCACTATTATGTTAGATCCACTATGGACTGGACTCTCACTATTATGTTAGATCCACTATGGACTGGACGCTCACTATTATGTTAGATCCACTTTGGACTGGACTTTCACAATATGATGTTAGATCCACTATGGACTGGACTCCCACTATTATGTTAGATCCACTATGGACTGGACTCTCACTATTTTGTTAGATCCACTATGGACTGGACTCTCACTATTATGTTAGATCCACTATGGACTGGACGCTCACTATTATGTTAGATCCTCTTTGGACTGGACTTTCACAATATGATGTTAGATCCACTATGGACTGGACTCTCACTATTATGTTGGATCCACTATGGACTGGACTCTCACTATTAGATTGGATCCACTATGGACTGGATTCTCACTATTATGTTAGATCCACTATGGACTGGACTCTCACTATTATGTTAGATCCACTATGGACTGGACGCTCACTATTATGTTAGATCCACTTTGAACTGGACTTTCACAATATGGTGTTAGATCCACTATGGACTGGACTCTCACTATTATGTTGGATCCACTATGGACTGGACTCTCACTATTAGATTGGATCCACTATGGACTGGACTCTCACTATTATGTTGGATCCACTATGAACTGGATTCTCACTGTTATGATAGATCCACTATGGACTGGACTATCTCACTATTATGTTAGATCCACTATGGACTGGACTCTCACTATTATGTTAGATCCACTATGGACTGGACGCTCACTATTATGTTAGATCCACTTTGGACTGGACTTTCACAATATGATGTTAGATCCACTATGGACTGGACTCCCACTATTATGTTAGATCCACTATGGACTGGACTCTCACTATTTTGTTAGATCCACTATGGACTGGACTCTCACTATTATGTTAGATCCACTATGGACTGGACGCTCACTATTATGTTAGATCCTCTTTGGACTGGACTTTCACAATATGATGTTAGATCCACTATGGACTGGACTCTCACTATTATGTTGGATCCACTATGGACTGGACTCTCACTATTAGATTGGATCCACTATGGACTGGATTCTCACTATTATGTTAGATCCACTATGGACTGGACTCTCACTATTATGTTAGATCCACTATGGACTGGACGCTCACTATTATGTTAGATCCACTTTGAACTGGACTTTCACAATATGGTGTTAGATCCACTATGGACTGGACTCTCACTATTATGTTGGATCCACTATGGACTGGACTCTCACTATTAGATTGGATCCACTATGGACTGGACTCTCACTATTATGTTGGATCCACTATGAACTGGATTCTCACTGTTATGATAGATCCACTATGGACTGGACTATCTCACTATTATGTTAGATCCACTATGGACTGGACTCTCACTACTATGTTAGATCCACTATGGACTGGACTCTCACTATTATGTTAGATCCACTATGGACTGGACTCTCACAATATTGTGCTCGATCCACTATGGACTAGATTCTCACTATTATGTTAGATCCACAATGGACTGGACTCCCACTATTATGTTAGATCCACTATGGACTGGACTCTCACAATATTGTGCTCGATCCACTATGGACTAGACTCTCACTATTATGTTAGATCCACTATGGACTGGACTCTCACTATTATGTTAGATCCACTATGGACTGGACTCTCACTATTATGTTAGATCCACTATGGACTGGACTCTCACACTATTATGTTAGATCCACTATGGACTGGACTCTCACTATGATGTTAAATCCACTATGGACTGGAGTCTCACACTATTATGTTAGATCCACTATGGACTGGACTCTCACCATTATGTTAGATCCACTATGGACTGGACTCTCACTATTATTTTAGATCCACTATGGTGAGATAACTCCTGGAAATGACGGTCTTAGAATGGTCGAAGGTATAGATGTGTTTGTCCAAGTTAAAGGAAAGGTCAGGCTGTCTTCTTCTAACGGATTTATTCAACATTTGCTGTGGTCTGGAACAACATGGCGCAACAAGAACAACTATGAGAAATGCAGCCAATATTACATACAGATCATGTGTCATTCAAATATAAATTAAATACACAGAGGACATAAGTAAAGGAAATTAAATTAGCTCAAATATATGCATAATGATGCAATATGTACACACAGCTAGCCTAAGTAGCATGTTAGCATGGATTATTAGCACTCCAACAAGTCAATAACATCAACAAAGCTCCCCTTTGCGCATTCATGCACAGCATAAAACGTTTGGTGGACAAAACGAGACAAAGAAGGAGTGGCATCAAACACATCTTTCTGTGGCAGCGTCGGAGAAAGTTGTACTTGTAAACAAACTACGGTGAGTTCAGTGACCGCCGAAATAACTAGGACAAAGCGGCGCTGGCCAAAAAACTCTCATCAGTGAAGCATGTTTCATATAAAAAGTGGCATTTCGAACGATTAGGGAGGTTTTTGTCATTCTATAGAAACCATATTAAAACAAAAACATTATTTTTTTTCCGTTTTCATGCATTTTTGAAAAAGCCGGGCAGCCAACCCCCGACCTTTCCTTGCAGAAAGTATCTGAATGGAAACCTTTTGAGTTTAGCGGCTGATCCTACTTGGCACTTAAGAGGCCGTGTTGACAAAACAGTCCGGTGTTAATTGTCATGGACAAATAAATGCGAAAGTATTTATTTTGCAAATATCAGAGAAGGTGGGTCGGCATGAATCAAGAAGGAAAAACAGCAGGTGAATTTGTGTCTTTGTTACCAAAGTTTTTTTTTTTTTAGTTTTTTTTTACACTGAATTCATGTAACCAAATTCTTTGCATCTGAATTTTGTGATAAAATTTTTACATCAAATTATGCTGACAATAAGTATAAGACTAGATCCGACCAATCTGAACTGATGAAGCCTACTGAGGTATTGGCATCAGTTTCTAGACTAGATCCGACCAATCTTAGTCTAAGAGTAGATCCGACCAATCTAAGTCTTAGACTAGTTCTGACCAATCTAAGTCAATGAATAGATCGGACCAATCCAAGTATATGACTAGATCGGACCAATCCGAGTCTAAGACTAGATCCAACCAATCTGAACTGATGAAGCCTACTGAGGTATTGGCATCAGCTTCTAGACTAGATCCGACAAATTTAAGTCTAAGACTTGATCTGACCAATCTTAGTCTAAGACTAGATCTGACCAATCTAAGTCTTAGACTAGTTCTGACCAATCTAAGTCTTAGACTAGTTCTGACCAATCTAAGTCAATGAATAGATTGGACCAATCCAAGTCTAAGACTAGATCCGACCAATCTGAACTGATGAAGCCTACTGAGGTATTGGCATCAGCTTCTAGACTAGATCTGACCAATTTAAGTCCAAGACTAGATCTGACCAATCTAACTCTATGAGCATGAACTGATGAAGCCTACTGATGTATTGGCATCAGCTTCTAGACAATATCTGACCAATTTCAGTCTAAGAATACATCTGACCAATCCAAGTCGAAGACCAGATCTGACCAAACTAAGTCTAAGACTGTATCTGACCAATCGAAGTCTATGAGCATGAACTGGTGAAGCTTACTGAGGTATTGGCACCAGCCGCTAGACTAAATCCGACCAATCCAAGTATAAGAATTGATCTGACCAATCTAAGTCTGAGACTTGATCTGACCAATCTTAGTCTAAGATTATATCTGACCAATATAAGTCTTAGACTAGTTCTGACCAATCTAAGTCAATGATTGGATTGGACCAATCCAAGTATATGACTAGATCGGACCAATCCGAGTCTAAGACTAGATCCGACCAATCTGAACTGATGAAGCCTACTGAGGTATTGGCATCAGCTTCTAGACTAGATCTGGCCAATCTAAGTCTGAGACTTGATCTGACCAATCTTAGTCTAGAAATAGATCTGACCAATCTAAGTCTTAGACTAGTTCTGACCAATCTAAGTCAATGATTGGATTGGACCAATCCAAGTATATGACTAGATCATGCCAATCCGAGTCTAAGACTAGATCCGACCAATCTGAACTGATGAAGCCTACTGAGGTATTGGCATCAGCTTCTAGACTAGATCCGACCAATTTAAGTCTAAGAATATATCTGACCAATCTAAGTCGAAGACTAGATCTGACCAATCGAAGTTTATTAGCATGAACTGATGAAGCTTACTGAGGTATTGGCACCAGCCGCTAGACTAAATCTGACCAATCCAAGTCTAAGAATAGCTCTGACCAATCTTAGTCCAAGACTAGATCTGACCAATCTAAGTCTTAGACTAGTTCTGACCAATCTAAGTCAATGATTTGATTGGACCAATCCAAGTATATGACTAGATCGGACCAATCCGAGTCCAAGACTAGATCCGACCAATCTGAACTGATGAAGCCTACTGAGGTATTAGCATCAGCTTCTAGACTAGATCTGACCAATCCAAGTCTAAGAATAGATCTGACCAATCTAAGTCTGAGACTTGATCTGACTAATCCTAGTCTAAGACTAGATCTGACCAATCTAAGTCTTAGACTAGTTCTGACCAATCTAAGTCAATGATTGGATTGGACCAATCCAATTATATGACTAGATCGGACCAATCCAATTATATGACTAGATCGGACCAATCCAAGTCTAAGAATAGATCTGACCAATCTAAGTCTGAGACTTGATCCGACCAATCTTAGTCTAAGACTAGATCTAACCAATCTAAATCTTAGACTAGTTCTGACCAATCTAAGTCAATGATTGGATTGGACCAATCCAAGTCTAAGACTAGATCCCACCAATCTGAACTGATGAAGCCTACTGAGGTATTGGCATCAGCTTCTAGATTAGATCCGACCAATTTAAGTCTAAGACTATATCTGACCAATCTAAGTCAATGATTGGATTGGACCAATCCAATTATATGACTAGATCGGACCAATCCAATTATATGACTAGATCGGACCAATCCAAGTCTAAGAATAGATCTGACCAATCTAAGTCTGAGACTTGATCCGACCAATCTTAGTCTAAGACTAGATCTAACCAATCTAAATCTTAGACTAGTTCTGACCAATCTAAGTCAATGATTGGATTGGACCAATCCAAGTCCAAGACTAGATCCCACCAATCTGAACTGATGAAGCCTACTGAGGTATTGGCATCAGCTTCTAGACTAGATCCGACCAATTTAAGTCTAAGACTATATCTGACCAATCTAAGTCAATGATTGGATTGGGCCAATCCAAGTCTAAGACTAGATCCGACCAATCTGAACTGATGAAGCCTACTGAGGTATTGGCATCAGCTTCTAGATAGATCTGACCTATTTAAGTCTAAGACTATATCTGACCAATCTAAGTCAATGATTGGATTGGACCAATCCAAGTATATGACTAGATCGGACCAATCCGAGTCCAAGACTAGATCCGACCAATCTGAACTAATGAAGCCTACTGAAGTATTGGCATCAGCTTCTAGACTAGATCCGACCAATTTAAGTCTAAGACTATATCTGACCAATCTAAGTCAATGATTGGATTGGACCAATCCAAGTCTAAGACTAGATCCGACCAATCTGAACTGATGAAGCCTACTGAGGTATTGGCATCAGCTTCTAGATAGATCTGACCTATTTAAGTCTAAGACTATATCTGACCAATCTAAGTCAATGATTGGATTGGACCAATCCAAGTATATGACTAGATCGGACCAATCCGAGTCTAAGACTAGATCCGACCAATCTGAACTAATGAAGCCTACTGAAGTATTGGCATCAGCTTCTAGACTAGATCTGACTAATTTAAGTCTAAGACTATATCTGACAAATCTAAGTCGAAGACTAGATCTGACACATATAAGTCCATGACTAGTCCTGAACAATCAGTCTATGAGCATGAACTGATTATGTCTCGAATGAGAGGCGAATCGTCTTTCAAGACCAACCAACCAGTCCAGTTGGGATCGATTGAACGCCCTAAGACTACAAAGACCTGGGCGGATGAGAACATCCATGAACATACCAGACTTGCCCAACTACTTACCCTAACCCTGACCTCTTTAAGATAAAACAGACTGCGTTCAGGAGCATCCAACATTGCATGCGACCACACGCCCGAACGCCTGAACCTTGGACTTGGATGCTGTGGCATTGTTCACCTCCTCTATCCGACATGTGCAAGTCAGAATATAGAAACATTTTCATAGGCTTCAGCTAGAAATGCTTGAAAAGACTTAACCGTATTAAAACTAGTTAAATGGACGCCTGAGCTCGATTGGTTCTTTTCTTCAGGACTTTTTCCACTCCATTCCTGACATGTCAAGAACATAAAATACAGTATGTCAGCTTCATGGAATTCTATTTTTTCAAAGTTCACGGAAGCGCTGCGAGGCATGATGGGGCATCTTTGCGTGATCCCTGATGGACAGTTTGACGGCTGCACAGTTTTTTCGTTCCCTACACGGGGGCAGTTTGTCATCCGCTCTCCCTCTCAGCTTTTCGGCCGATCCTTAGAAAATAATGGATGAGTTTCAAGTATTGGGTTCACACCTGGTCTGAGACTATCTCCAGTGAGCCCTTGGGATGGAAGTTGTTTGAGAGCTGGTATGTGAGCTCGCACCTGGGACAGGACACTGGTCCTATTATTGTGCAGAAAATACTTACTACAGGTAGGGATGGAAACAAAAAAAATGATGTTCCAAATTAACATTGAAAGGTAGAAATGTACTCAGGTGGTCAACTTTTGGCTGAAGGAGGGATGAAGAAAGCAGGCTGAAGAGTGAAATTTGGTTGTCCACCCCCGAGTCCGGAGTTGAGACCGCCCGCCTGTGCATCGGTTGGGGACATCTGACCCATCTCCACTCGGGATGGTCTCCTGCTGGCCCGACCATGGACTGGACTCCCACTATTATCCGCGTTCAAAGGACTCCGGCTTATTAGTGATTCCCAAAGCCCCCCAAAAGTCTGCGGGCTATAGTACTCTGGAATGCCCTCCAACAGTTCGAGATACCACCTCAGTAGAAGCATTTAAGTCTCACCTTAAAACTCATTTGTATACTTTAGCCTTTAAATAGACTCCCTTTTTAGACCAGTTGATTTGCCGTTTCTTTTCTTTTTCTCCTATGTCCCACTCTCCCTTGTGGAGGGGGTCCGGTCCTATCCGGTGGCCATGTACTGCTTGCCTGTGTATCGGCTGGGGACATCTCTGCGCTGCTGATCCGCCTCCGCTGTGAACGGGACTCTCGCTGCTGTGTTGGATCCGCTTTGGACTGGACTCTCGCGACTGTGTTGGATCCATTATGGATTGAACTTTCACAGTATCATGTTAGACCCGCTCGACATCCATCGCTTTCGTCCTCTCCAAGGTTCTCATAGTCATCATTGTCACCGACGTCCCACTGGGTGTGAGTTTTCCTTGCCCTTATGTGGGCCTACCGAGGATGTCGTAGTGGTTTGTGTTGTGGTTTGTGCAGCCCTTTGAGACACTAATGATTTAGGGCTATATAAGTAAACATTGATTGATGTTAGGATCCACTATGGACTGGACTTTCACAATATTATGCTTGACCCAATCGACGTCCATTGCGTCCGGTCTCCCTCAGAGGGGGGGTCACCCCCATCTGCGATCCTCTCCAAGATTTCTCATAGTCATTCACATTGACATCCCACTAGGTTGTGAGTTTTTCCTTTCCCTTATGTGGCCTCTGAACCGACAATGTTGTTGAGGCTTGTACAGCCCTTTAAGACACCTGTGATTTAGGGCTATATAAATAAAAATTGATTGATTGATTGATTGACGAGTAAGTGGGGATGCTGTAGCACAAGGGGGTCTATAGTTTTTTGTGCCGTTTAAATATGTAATTTAAAAAAAAAAAGTCTTATTAAGGCGTTAACTATAAATTCCAATAACGGCACTCATTTTTTTATCGGGCAATTAGCGCGGACACTTCCTTTTTGACTCTTGTTCCGTGCCGTAGCGGGGTAACTGGGCTGCAGTTCCTTAGCCCCTGATGAGCCACAAGCCAGCAGAAATGGAAAAAAGGAAAGTCTACCCTATGGAAATATCAGGTTCAAAGCCATGGCAAGTCGTTTTCCCGATGAGAAAGGACTATTTTTTTGCAGTGAAAAGAGGCGACGTCCCTGCAGCAAACGCCTGCTGCTCGCGTCGTTAAGAGGTGGGTGGTGCTTCACTTCCATGTCCTATGTATACTTCCATGTATTTTATGTAGTTATTATTTTATAGTTAAATGATTTATATTACCAACTCTCCTTGTCAATCAATCAATCAATGTTTATTTATATAGCCCTAAATCACAAATGTCTCAAAGGACTGCACAAACCATTACGACTACGACATCCTCGGAAGAACCCACAAAAGGGCAAGGAAAACTCACACCCAGTGGGCAGGGATAATTCACATCCAGTGGGATGCCAGTGACAATGCTGACTATGAGAAACCTTGGAGAGGACCTCAGAAGGGGGCAACCCCCCCACCCCCCGCTCCTCTAGGGGACCGAAAGCAATGGATGTCGAGCGGGTCTAACATGATACTGTGAAAGTTCAATCCATAGTGGCTCCAACACAGCCGCGAGAGTTCAGTTCAAAGCGGATCCAAGACAGCAGCGAGAGTCCCGTCCACAGGAAACCATCTCAAGCGGAGGCGGATCAGCAGCGTAGAGATGTCCCCAACCGATACACAGGCGAGCGGTCCATCCTGGGTCCAAACGAGCGGTCCATCCTGGGTCTCGACTCTGGACAGCCAGTACTTCATCCATGGTCATCGGACCGGACCCCCTCCACAAGGGAGGAGGGGACATAGGAGAAAAAGAAAAGAAGCGGCAGATCAACTGGTCTAAAAAGGAGGTCTATTTAAAGGCTAGAGTATACAGATGAGTTTTAAGGTGAGACTTAAATGCTTCTACTGAGGTAGCATTTCGAACTGTTACCGGGAGGGCATTCCAGAGTACTGGAGCCCGAACGGAAAACGTTCTATAGCCCGCAGACTTTTTTTGGGCTTTAGGAATCACTAATAAGCCAGAGTCTTTTGAACGCAGATTTCTTGCCGGGACATATGGTACAATACAATCGGCAAGATAGGATGGAGCTTAAAGTCACATCTTAAGTGCACAGGGAGCCAGTGCAGGTGAGCCAGTATAGGTATATATGTATGTATATATGTATATAAAGGTATATACAGTATAGGTATATATGTATGTATATATGTATATAAAGGTGTATACAGTATAAGCGTAATATGATCAAACTTTCTTGTTCTTGTCAAAAGTCTAGCAGCCGCATTTTGTACCAACTGTAATCTTTAAATTCTTTGACATGGGGAGACCCGAAAATAATACGTTACAGTAATCGAGACGAGGCGTAACAAACGCATGGATAATGATCTCAGCGTCTTTAGTGGACAAAATGGAGCGAATTTTTGCGATATTACTCCTGTGCAGCACCTCGTGAAACTTTTATTGTTTTTTTAAATGTTATATGAATAAAATGGATCGGATTGGATTCCTGCACGCGTCTTCTTTAGGAGCCTTTTTTCGTACAAGGGAACAAAGTAAACGGGTGAACTGGTTTCAACTTGTCCGGTGAGAAAGCAGATTGCATTAACCGTGGCCCTCTTGTTGCCATTAATCATAGGAAAAATAGCTACAAGCGCATTTTTTGGAGGACTGAACTCCAAGCAAATGATTCGTCTTGTTTGATTGGTTCCAGCTCAGCATTGACCCACTTTGGTGAACTTGTTGAGGCGTTTGCTTTGAAAGTAGCGGTGCTCTGTTCGATTCCCACGGAGAAGTACTGAGTTTTTCAAAATGTCAATCAAAAAGTTGCGTTATCGCTAAATGAGTCTTATTGGTCAAAAACAGCTCCGGACTTTGGAGAGCTTGGTCCGCTACGCCTTTTTGAGGATTAATTTGTTAATTATCGGTCTTGGTCACCTGGTTTTATTCAATAAAATATATTTTAAATGTGGACTTAATAAAATATACTAATAAATACATTTATTGTCTGTTTATCTGTGTTGGCCCTGTGATGAGGTAGCGACTTGTCCAGGGTATACCCCGCCTTCCGCCCGGCTAGGATAGGCTCCAGATACCCTCGTGACCCAGAGAGGGACAAGCGGTAGGAAATAGATGGATGGATGGATTATTATTATTTATTTTATATTTATATATATTCATATTTATTGCAATAAAGCAGCTGGGATAGCCTCCAGCACCCACCCCAAAAAGAGACAAACGGTAGAAAATAGATGGATGGATGAATGGATGGATGGATGGCTATTATAAATGTGGACTTAATAATAATGAATAAAAAAAAATATATATAAAAAAATAAAATAAAATATATATATATATACATATATATACAGATATATATATATTATGAATGTGAACTTAAAAATATATATTAACTAAATAAATATATTAAGCTATGTTCAAATATGTAAATTAATATATATTAATTAAAATAAATACACTATTATATAAATATATATAATTGTAACTATATAATAATATATTGTACGTTTTATTTATTTATTACCATAATATTTATTATCCTTCCGCCCGAATGCAACTGAGATAGGCTCCAGCGACCCCCCCGCAACCCCAAAAGGGACAAGCGGTAGAAAATTGGACGGATGGATAGATATTTATTATTAGTATGTATTCCTGCACATTTGAGCAAAACTACGTCAACAGATGTCAGGTTCAAACATTGATGACATTTATTAAACAGACAGAAAGCAAGGAATCATGCAGAGACAGAGTTCAATTTAGCTCATGAGGAGAACGCATGGAGCTGCACACTTAGTCACGGTTTTGCTCTACGCCCTAAAGTTCAGCTTCCGCGGTCCCTCTATTTATTCAGGAGTCCCACAGTCAACATCACTGAGGCCGCCTCTAAAAGGAAAGCAGGTCCAGGACGCACAATACGTGACGGAATGTGCCGGGGGCCTTTTGATGTCACCTTGTCTCTGCTTCGTATGCGTGCTGTCGTCTGAAGTCCTTGGCTGTTAGCGGGCTAAAACAAAGATAACATCTACGGCTGAGGCCACCCCTCAGAAAATAAGTTTTTGTCCTTGCACAGATAGAAAAAGTACAGCTTAAGCACAATAGCTAATAACTATACCAGGGTTAGGGAACCTATGGCTCTCAAGCCAGATGTGGCTCTTTTAAAGATTGCGTCTGGCATGCAGATAAATCTTAGATGACGTTGCTTAACACGATAAGTAATGAATAATTCCGCTGGTAATCACAGTGTTAAAAATAACGTTAAAAATATAAATTTAATCCATCCATCCGTTTCTACCGCAACTGTTCAAGAAATCGCATTAGTGGTAAAAAGTATTTTTATTTATTATTGGTTAGTTTCAGAATAACAAAGTTATTAAAAAGAATAAGAGACTTATTATACTCTAAAAATGTTGGTCTTACTTAAAAATGCATGCATTTAGTTTTTGTAATCAGGGAAAGTCCAAATTAAAGAGGAGGCATAGAATTCAAGGGCACAGGTCTACGGGTTTCTCCTCATTGAGCTAAATTGAATCCTGTCGCTGTTTAATTCCTTGCTTCTTGTCTGTTTAATAGATGCCATCAACGTTTGAACCTGACAGTTGTATTCAGTGTTAAAAATGTGATATGGCTCTCACGGAAATACATTTTTAAAATATTTGGCTTTCAGCGCTCTCTCGGCCAAAAAAAGTTCCCGACCCCTGAACTATAGCAACGGACTTTAAGCATACTAAAGTTGTGCGATAATATAGATAAAAGCAAAAACTACTTGTGGAGCGGCAGGGAACGCTGGAGCCCGGCCCAAGATGGCGGCGAGGAGGCGGAGACAACGAGATCAGGTGCGTGGCTCGCACACCGGTATACAATTAACGTATCTCTTCTCGGCGTATAAAAGGGGAGAAGGAGGAGAGAACGAGGCAGAAAAGGAGGAGGAGAGCGTGAAGAGCATGAGCGACAGAGAGCAGACGACGACGGCGGCTGAAAAGCGACCGGCGAACGAGCAGTGGAGGAAGGCGCTGAAAAGTGACCTGACCTACACTGGGGTTTATTGCAAAATAAACAAGAGTCAAACCTGCTCAAGCAAGATGTCCTTCCTTGGTGGTCCATTCAACCCGCACGACAGCGAGCAACTGTCACACTACTATTGGGTTTTATTGAAATTCCCCTCCCCTTTTTAACCCCCTTTGTCCAATAACCTATTCAGCCAGTTTGTAAACAATAAACAAATACAAAAATAATTGTAAGCGTAAGCACGGATGATTGTGCAAAACCCAAAATAAATGCAGTTGATCTTGTCATCCTACTATCATATTTATATCAATCTTCCTACCTCGTTCATTACCAGGACACACCTGCGTCATCACATGAGATCATTAAATTGATTTGTAATTTAGGTATTGTTCGACAAAAAAAAAAACGGGTAAATGTGAACACAAGTGATCAAGTCCTGCACCACAACTTGATTCCATTCAATTTGACAGGTGAGCACACGCGTGGTTTCTCTCAAGTTCAACCTAAATCTGACCTGAAGCCTACTGACAATTCACTTTTTTTTTTTTTTGGTGTGTCATCAGGCTTTTAATCCCTGCAGTGTTTCTGAGTCATTGATTCCGTCTGGAAGAAGAATGCAAGGCAAACTTGTACATGTGCTATAAAGAATAGATGATAAAGGTAATTAGGCTTAAATAATCATGGTGGATACGGAACATCTGTGGGCCAGATGAGGTTTTAGTGGTAGGAAACCTCCGCATAGGTAGTGCCGTGGAGTTTTATATAGTCTGGCTTGTATCTGGCATTGGTTTACGTCAACAGCAACAACCGTGTGTTCTAGAAACAAATAAAGTAGTCCAGGAAGTATCAATTTTCACAACAATCTGCAGTGTTGGCCATCTACCTTTAAATAAGGTGATGAGCTATAGTTACAAGTTACTTCCAAAAAGTAATCCAGTTAGTTACCTCATTATAAGTAATTGAATTTACTTTTTTTCGTAAATAAAGTTTTGAAATAATGTTGAGAACTTGTTGAATTAGGTCCTGGCATTGAGCAACTCAAATTTGACGTTGAAAAACAACATGCTTTTTGACGACGTTTAATAAATGTCTGTGTGACGAGTCGGTCGCATGGTGAGGCGGGTTTCGTTCTCCCAGGAATGCAGACGGGCTTCGGACACAGCGTGCAGGTGGGAAAAATTATATATTTAAAATATAAATCAGACTGAGGCAAAACTAAAAGAGCTAGCATGAGAGCTAGAAAACAAAATAGCCTAGCGTGGAAGCGAGCATGGAAACAAAATGTCGTCACTTGTTGTGCGAAGACAAATTAGGAAGCGAGACGGATTGACGGGAGAAGGCAGGCTAAATAATGATAGCAATCACAAAAGCAGGTGCGCGTCAGGAGCAAGCGGCAGGTGAAAATAATGAGCAACTATGGAAACAAACCGAGAGGTGCACAAACCGGAACCGGATGAGTCCAAAACCAAACGAAAACACAAAAAGACTTAAAAATCTTCAAAAATGGCGGAAAATTTAAATTTTTCAAAACTTTGTTGCGCTAAAATGTAATGGGGGACACTTCGGCAAAGATTTTAAACATGGTCTTGCTTCAACAGCAAAAAAATGGTCATGAAGTTGTAGGAGACGTCCCAAAACCTCATCTGGTGTTTCGACAAAACCTGAAAATTGCAGAAAATTTATATTTCTTCAAAACTTTTTTTCGATAAAATGTCGTAAGGGTGGGGAAAGACCCTTTCCCAAAAATTTTTAAAATATTTTTGCCTCAACAGCACAATACTGGTCCTGTAGTTGTCAGAGGCGTCTCAAAACTTCACCAGGAGTCCCGACAAAACCCGAAAATGGCATAAATTTTATTTTTAAAAAAAAATTTTAATCGCCAAAATGTCATAAGGGGGGACACTGACCCAAAAATAAAACAAGTTGTCTTGTTCAACAGCACAATACTGGTCCTTTAAATGTTGGAGATGTCTCAAAACCTCACTAGAAGTCCTGACAAAACCCGAACATGGAAGAAAATGTATATTTTTCAAAACATTATTTGCTAAAATCTCGTCAAAATTACCCCAAATTCTAAAAAACTGTCTTGATTCAGGACCACTATACTGGTCCTGTAGTTGTAGGAGACTTCTCAAAACCTCATCAGAAGTCCAGATAAAACCCAAAAATGGCAGAAAATGTATATTTTTCAAAACTTTGTTTCGCTAAAATGTCATAGGGGGGGGGGGACCCTTACCCAAAACATTTTTTAAATAGTCTTGCTTCAACAGCACAATACTGGTCCTGTAGTTGTCGGAGGCGTCTCAAAACTTCACCAGGAGTCCCGACAAAACCTGAAAATGCCAAAAAATGTATACACATTTTTTTTTAAATCGCCAAAATGTCATAAGGGGGGACACTGACCCAAAAATAAAACAAATTGTCTTGTTCAACAGCACAATAGTGTTGGAGATGTCTCAAAATGTCACTAAAAGTCCTGACAAAACCCGAACATGGCAGAAATTTTTTTTTTTTCAAAACTTTTTTACGCTACCCCAAAAATGTTTTAAATAGTTTTGCTTCAACAGAATAATACTGGTCCTGTAGTTTTCAGAGGCGTCTCAAAACTTCACCAGTAGTCCCGAAAATGCCAGAAAATTTGTATACATTTTTTTTTTTAAATCGCCAAAATGTCATAAGGGGGTACACTGACCCAAAAATAAAACAAATTGTCTTGTTCAGCAGCACAATGCTGCTCCTTTAATTGTTGGAGATGTCTCAAAACCTCACTAAAAGCCCTGGCAAAGCCCGAAAATGCCCGAAATTTTATATACTAAAAAAATGTTTAATCGCCAAAATGTCATAAGTGGGGACCCTTACCCAAAAATAAAACAAATTGTCTTGTTCAACAGCACAATACTGGTCCTTTAATTGTTGGATATGGCTCAAAACCTCACTAAAAGCCCTGACAAAGCCCGAAAATGCCCGAAATTTTATATACTAAAAAAATGTTTAATCGCCAAAATGTCATAAGTGGGGACACTGACCCAAAAATAAAACAAATTGTCTTGTTCAACAGCACAATGCTGGTCCTTTGATTGTTGGAGATGTCTCAAAATCTCACTAAAAGTCCTGACAAAGCCCAAAAATGCCCGAAATTTTATATTAAAATTTTTTTTTTAATCGCCAAAATGTCATAAGGGGGGACACTGACCCAAAAATAAAACAAATTGTCTTGTTCAACAGCACAATGCTGGTCCTTTAATATTTGGAGATGTCTCAAAACCTCATTAAAAGCCCTGACAAATCCCGAAAATGCCCGAAGTCTTATATACTAAAACATTTTTTAATCGCCAAAATGTCATAAGTGGGGACACTGACCCAAAAATAAAACAAATTGTCTTGTTCAACACCACAATGCTGGTTTTAATTGTTGGAGATGTCTCAAAACCTCACTAAAAGCCCTGACAAAGCCCGAAAATGCCCGAAATGTTATACACTAAAAAATTTTTTAATCGCCAAAATGTCATAAGGGGGGACAATGACCCAAAAATAAAACAAATTGTCTTGTTCAACAGCACAATACTGGTCGTTTAATTGTTGGAGATGTCTCAAAACCTCACTAAAAGTCCTGACAAAGCCCGAAAATGCCCGAAATCTTATATACTAAAAAAAATTTTAATCGCCAAAATGTCATAAGTGGGGACACTGACCCAAAAATAAAACAAATTGTCTTGTTCAACAGCACAATACTGGTCCTTTAATGGTTGGAGATGTCTCAAAACCTCACTAAAAGTCCCGACAAAACCCGAACATGTCAGAAAATTATTATTTTTTTCAAAACTTTTTTCGACAAAATGTCGTGAGGGGGGGGGAGACCCTTACCCAAAAATTTTTTTATATAGTCTCGCTTCAAAAGCACAATATTGGTCCTGTAGTTGTCAGAGGTGTCTGAAAACTTCACCAGGAGTCCCGACAAAACCTGAAAATGCCAAAAAATGTATACACATTTTGTTTTTTAAATCGCCAAAATGTCATAAGGGGGTACACTGACCCAAAAATAAAACAAATTGTCTTGTTCAACAGCATAATACTGTTGGAGATGTCTCAAAATGTCACTAAAAGTCCTGACAAAACCCGAACATGGCAGAGAATTTTTTTTTTTTTCAAAACTTTGTTCGCTACCCCAAAATTTTTTTAAATAGTCTTGCTTCAACAGAATAATTCTGGTCCTGTAGTTGTCAGAGGTGTCTCAAAACTTCACCAGTAGTCCCGAAAATGCCAGAAAATTTATATAATTTTTTTTTTTTAAATCGCCAAAGTGTCATAAGGGGGGACACTGACCCAAAAATAAAACAAATTATCTTGTTCAACAGCACAATACTGGTCCTTTAATTGTTGGAGATTTCTCAAAACCTCACTAAAAGTCCTGACAAAACCCGAACATGGCAGAAAATTGTTATTTTTTCCCAAAAATTTTTCGCTAAAATGTCGTAGGGGGGGCCGGGGGGGGACCCTTACCCAAAACATTTTTTAAATAGTCTTGCTTCAACAGCACAATACTGGTCCTTTAATTGTTGGAGATGTCTCAAAACCTCACTAGAAGTCCTGACAAAACCCGAACATGGCAGAAAATTATTATTTTTTTCAAAACTTTTTTCGCTAAAATGTCGTAGGGGGGGGGGACCCTTACCCAAAACATTTTTTAAATAGTCTTGCTTCAACAGCACAATACTGGTCCTGTAGTTGTCGGAGGCGTCTGAAAACTTCACCAGGAGTCCCGACAAAACCCGAAAATGCCAAAAAATGTATACACATTTTTTTTTTAAATCGCCAAAATGTCATAAGGGGGGAAACTGACCCAAAAATAAAACAAATTGTCTTGTTCAACAGCACAATACTGGTCCTTTAATTGTTGGAGATATCTCAAAACCTCACTAAAAGTCCTGACAAAACCCGAACATGGCAGGAAATTATTATTTTTTCCAAAACTTTTTTCGCTAAAATGTCGTAAGGGGGGTGGGGGGGAGACCCTCACCCCAAAATGTTTTTAAATAGTTTTGCTTCAACAGCACAATACTGGTCCTGTAGTTGTTGGAGGCGTCTCAAAACTTCACCAGAAGTCCCGAAAATGCCAGAAAATTTATATATATATTTTTTTTAAATCGCCAAAATGTCATAAGGGGGGACACTGACCCAAAAATAAAACAAATTGTCTTGTTCAACAGCACAATACTGGTCCTTTAATTGTTGGAGATTTCTCAAAACCTCACTAAAAGTCCTGACAAAACCCGAACATGGCAGAAAATTGTTATTTTTTCCCAAAAATTTTTCGCTAAAATGTCGTAGGGGGGGCCGGGGGGGGACCCTTACCCAAAACATTTTTTAAATAGTCTTGCTTCAACAGCACAATACTGGTCCTTTAATTGTTGGAGATGTCTCAAAACCTCACTAGAAGTCCTGACAAAACCCGAACATGGCAGAAAATTATTATTTTTTTCAAAACTTTTTTCGCTAAAATGTCGTAGGGGGGGGGGACCCTTACCCAAAACATTTTTTAAATAGTCTTGCTTCAACAGCACAATACTGGTCCTGTAGTTGTCGGAGGCGTCTGAAAACTTCACCAGGAGTCCCGACAAAACCCGAAAATGCCAAAAAATGTATACACATTTTTTTTTTAAATCGCCAAAATGTCATAAGGGGGGAAACTGACCCAAAAATAAAACAAATTGTCTTGTTCAACAGCACAATACTGGTCCTTTAATTGTTGGAGATATCTCAAAACCTCACTAAAAGTCCTGACAAAACCCGAACATGGCAGGAAATTATTATTTTTTCCAAAACTTTTTTCGCTAAAATGTCGTAAGGGGGGTGGGGGGGAGACCCTCACCCCAAAATGTTTTTAAATAGTTTTGCTTCAACAGCACAATACTGGTCCTGTAGTTGTTGGAGGCGTCTCAAAACTTCACCAGAAGTCCCGAAAATGCCAGAAAATTTATATATATTTTTTTTTTAAATCGCCAAAATGTCATAAGGGGGGACACTGACCCAAAAATAAAACAAATTGTCTTGTTCAACAGCACAATACTGGTCCTTTAATTGTTGGAGATGTCTCAAAACCTCACTAAAAGTCCCGAAAAAACCCGAACATGGCAGAAAATTATTATTTTTTTCAAAACTTTTTTCGCTAAAATGTCGTAAGGGGGGGGAAGGACCCTTACCCAAAAATGTTTTTAAATAGTCTTGCTTCAACAGCACAATACTGGTCCTGTAGTTGTCGGAGGTGTCTCAGAACTTCACCAGGAGTCCCGACAAAACCTGAAAAAGCCAAAAAATGTGTGCACATTTTTTTTTTAAATCGCCAAAATGTCATAAGGGGGGACACTGACCCAAAAATAAAACAAATGGTCTTGTTCAACAGCACAATACTGTTGGTGATGTCTCAAAATGTCACTAAAAGTCCTGACAAAACCCGAACATGGCAGAAAAGTATTTTTTTTTTCAGAACTTTTTTCGCTAAAATGTCGTAAGGGGGTGGGGGACACCCTTACCCAAAAATTGTTTTAAATAGTTTTGCTTCAACAGAATAATACTGGTCCTGTAGTTGTCGGAGGCGTCTCAAAACTTCACCAGTAGTCCCGAAAATGCCAGAAGATGTATATACATTTTCTTTTTTAAATCGCCAAAATGTCATAAGGGGGGACACTGACCCAAAAATAAAACAAATTGTCTTGTTCAACAGCACAATGCTGGTCCTTTAATTGTTGGAGATGTCTCAAAACCTCACTAAAAGTCCTGACAAAGCCCGAAAATGCCCGAAATTTTATATAAACATTTTTTTTTTAATCGCCAAAATGTCATAAGGGGTGACACTGACCCAAAAAAAAACCAAATTGTCTTGTTCAACAGCACAATACTGGTCCTTTAATTGTTGGAGATGTCTCAAAGCCTCACTAAAAGTCCTGACAAAGCCCGAAAATGCCCGAAATTTTATATAAACATTTTTTTTTTAATCGCCAAAATGTCATAAGGGGTGACACTGACCCAAAAAAAAACCAAATTGTCTTGCTTCAACAGCACAATACTGGTCCTTTAATTGTTGGAGATGTCTCAAAACCTCACTAGAAGTCCTGACAAAACCCGAACATGGCAGAAAATTATTATTTTTTTCAAAACTTTTTTCGCTAAAATGTCGTAGGGGGGGGGGACCCTTACCCAAAACATTTTTTAAATAGTCTTGCTTCAACAGCACAATACTGGTCCTGTAGTTGTCGGAGGCGTCTCAAAACTTCACCAGGAGTCCCGACAAAACCCGAAAATGCCAGAAAATTTATACACATTTTTTTTTAAATCGCCAAAATGTCATAAGGGGGTACACTGACCCAAAAATAAAACAAATTGTCTTGTTCAACAGCACAATACTGTTGGAGATGTCTCAAAATGTCACTAAAAGTCCTGACAAAACCCGAACATGGCAGAAATTTTTTTTTTTTTTCAAAACTTTTTTTGCTAAAATGTCGTAAGGGTGGGGCGGGGGGACACCCTTACCCCAAATTTTTTTTAAATAGTCTTGCTTCAACAGCACAATACTGGTCCTGTAGTTGTCGGAGGCGTCTCAAAACTTCACCAGTAGTCCCGAAAATGCCAGAAAATGTATATACATTTTTTTTTAAATCGCCAAAATGTCATAAGGGGGGACACTGACCCAAAAATAAAACAAATTGTCTTGTTCAACAGCACAAGACTGGTCCTTTAATTGTTGGAGATGTCTCAAAACCTCACTAAAAGTCCTGACAAAACCCGAACATGGCAGAAATTTTTTTTTTTTTTCAAAACTTTTTTTGCTAAAATGTCGTAAGGGTGGGGCGGGGGGACACCCTTACCCCAAATTTTTTTTAAATAGTCTTGCTTCAACAGCACAATACTGGTCCTGTAGTTGTCGGAGGCGTCTCAAAACTTCACCAGTAGTCCCGAAAATGCCAGAAAATGTATATACATTTTTTTTTAAATCGCCAAAATGTCATAAGGGGGGACACTGACCCAAAAATAAAACAAATTGTCTTGTTCAACAGCACAAGACTGGTCCTTTGATTGTTGGAGATGTCTCAGAACCTCACTAAAAGTCCTGACAAAACCCGAACATGGCAGAAAATTATTTTTTTTTTCAAAAATGTTTTTGCTAAAATGTCGTAGTGGGGGCGGGGGGGGGGGAGAGACCCTTACCCAAAACATTTTTTAAATAGTCTTGCTTCAACAGCACAATACTGGTCCTTTAAATGTTGGAGATGTCTCAAAACCTCACTAAAAGTCCTGACAAAACCCGAACATGGCAGAAAATTATAATTTTTTTCAAAACTTTTTTCGCTAAAATGTCGTAAGGGGGGGGGAGGAGACCCTTACCCAAAAACATTTTTTAAATAGTCTTGCTTCAACAGCACAATACTGGTCCTGTAGTTGTCGGAGGCGTCTCAAAACTTCACCAGGAGTCCCGACAAAACCCGAAAATGCCAGAAAATTTATATACATTTTTTTTTAAATCGCCAAAATGTCTCAAAATGTCTCTAAAAGTCCTGACAAAACCCGTACATGACACAACATTATTATTTTTTTCCAAACTTTTTTCCCTAAAATGTCGTAAGGGGGAGGGGGGCGGGGGGGACCCTTACCCAAAAAATTTTGTTTAAATAGTCTTGCTTCAACAGAGTAATACTAGTCCTGGAGTTGTAAGATAAGTCTCAAAACCTCATCAGGAATCCTTACAAAACCTGAAAATGGCAGAAAACGTCTACGTCTTCTTATCCTCTGGCTGATCATGGAACTCTGATTGATTCCAATGAATCTGGACAATAGTTTTTTTCTGACTTAGCAAAACTTAAGACAATATTTGTTCTTATATCAAATGCTGTTTTTCTGACAGTTGAATCCTCATTTTTCAATCCACTCCCCTGCCTGGCTAGAGTTTGGGCATCAAGATCTGAGACGTCACCTCACGTAAATAGACTCCCCAAACAATTAGCGTGTCTTGAGGGCCTTTTTTTTGCACGCACACATGCTAGCACTTGAGGATCCCAGCTGTTCAGAGAGCGAGCAAAGTGGAGACTGCAGACCCAAGAAAGCACTTATTGGCATTCCACACCCATCTGACAGGTCGGCTTTGTCAAACACAGACTCGCATGCACGGGGTCAAACAGACCGGCAGGCAGGAAAGGGAACGGGACCCCGGCCGCCTTCCAGTACCTTCCCTTTACAAACGTGGCTTTTAAAATCATATTCTAGGGCTGGAGATATTCAAACACCCGCAAACCGAAGCGGCTTCCTGAGACAAACAAGCTGCTCAGTATTTGCGGATGATCTGATGAATTCCGGGACCGGGGCTTCTGAAAATACCCAACATTCATGGCTCCGAATAGTGAAAGAGTCCATTTAAGAGCTCGGAGGCTTCGGTCTGAGTGTGGACCTTCTCTCTGGCGGGGCTTGAGCTGGACTGTAGGACCCTGTTGTGGAGGAGAGTCTTCAAGCCCGTGAAAGACGACACACATCCAATGTTTGTCTTTTCAAATATAAAGTATTACAGCACAGTTTATAGGGAGATTTATTTCCAATAGTTTGCGGGTCTTGGTTCTGGCAAGGTACGACCAAACATTGCAGTTACAACTAAGTCAGTTCCGAAGCCTTCGAACGGTCTTTAAAGGTTGATTGATTGAAACTTTTATTAGTAGATTGTTGGAAATACCCAAATCCGACTCTTTGCATTGGATTTGGTGATTTATGGCTTAGATCCAGCTGCCTGGCCATGGAAAACCATTCTGCGAAGCTCTCTGCGTACTGTGTGTGGGCTAATTGGAAGGTCACATGACGTTGGAACCGACCTCTTTTGCACTATGCGCTTCAGACCCCTCTCTGTCAGTTAACCTGGCCTACCACTTGGTGGCTGAGTTGCTGTTGTTCCCCAAACTCTTCAATGTTCTTGTAATAAAGCCGACAGTTGACTTTGGAATATGAAATTTCACGACTGGATTTGTTGCACAGGTGGAAACCTATGACAGCCCCACGCTGGAAATCATAACCAGTAACTCTAACCCTAACCAAATAACTCTAAATTAAGTCTCTGTTACTTAAAATATGTTCCCCTAGTGTCCAAATTACTCTTAATTAAGTCTTCCCCGTACTAAAAAGTTACCAAATTAATTCATGTTTCTTTGCAGCCCGGTAGCAAATGGTGACACCCGGACCGGTGGTTGGGGACCATGGCTTTAGACCACTGCATCCGACCCTTTACATTGGACTTGATGATTTATGGCTTAGATTCAGCTGCCTGGCCATGGAAACCCATTCTGTGAGGCTCTCTGCATACTGCGCGTGGGTTAATTGGAAGGTCAGATGACGTTTGGATCGCCTTAGCAACCGACCTCATTTGCACTATGCGCTTCAGACCCCTCTCTGTCAATTTACCTGGCCTACCACTTGGTGGCTGAGTTGCTGTTGTTCCCCAAACTCTTCCATGTTCTTATAATAAAGCCGACAGTTGATTTTGAAATATGACATTTCTCGACTGGTGGCTTAGATGCAGCTGCCCGGCCATGGAAACCCATTATACAAAGCTCTCTGTGTACTGCACGTGGGCTAATTGAAAGGTCACATGACGTTTGGATCACCGTAGCAACTGGCCTCTTTGCACTATGCGATTCAGCATCTGCTGACCCCTCTCTGTCAGGCCTATCACTTGGTGGCTGAGTTGCTGTTGTTCCCAAAATCTTCCATGTTCTTATAATAAAGCCCACAGATGACTTTGGAATATGAAATTTCACGACTGGATTTGTTGCACAGGTGGAAACCTATGACAGGTCCACGCTGGAAATCACAACCAGTAACCCTAACTCTAACCCTCTAAACCTCACCAAATAGCTCTAAATTAAGTGTTTGTTACTTATAATAATACCCTAGTGTCCAAATTACTCTTAATTAAGTCTTCCCCGTACTAAAGTGTTACCAAATTATTTCACGTTTCTTTGCGGCCCAGTAGAAAATGGTCACACCTGGACCGGTGGTTGGGGCCCATGGCTTTAGACCACTGCATCCAACTTTTTGCATTGGACTTGGTGATTTATGGCTTAGATTCAGCCGCCCGGGCATGGAAACCCATTCCACAAAGCTCTCTGCATACTGCACGTGGGCTATTTGGAGGGTCACATGACGTTTGGAGCACTGTAGCAACTGGCCTCTTTTGCACTATGCGCTTCAGACCCCTCTCTGCCAGTTAACCTGGCCTACCACTTGGTGGCTGAGTTGCTGTTGTTCCCCAAACTCTTCCATGTTCTTATAATAAAGCCGACAGTTGACTTTGGAATATGAAATTTCTCGACTGGTGGCTTAGATGCAGCTGCCCGGCCATGGACACCCAATTCCACAAAGCTCTCTGCGTACTGTACGTGGGCTAATTGAAAGGTCACATGACGTTTGGATCACCGTAGCAACTGGCCTCTTTGCACTATGCGATTCAGCATCTGCTGACCCCTCTCTGTCAGGCCTATCACTTGGTGGCTGAGTTGCTGTTGTTCCCAAAATCTTCCATGTTCTTATACTAAAGCCCACAGTTGACTTTGGAATATGAAATTTCACGACTGGATTTGTTGCACAGGTGGAAACCTATGACAGGTCCACGCTTGAAATCACAACCAGTAACCCTAACTCAAACCCTCCAACCCGCTAACCTTAACCCTGACCAAATAACTCTAAATTAAGTGTTTGTTACTTAAAATATGTTCCCCTAGTGTCCAAATTACTCTTAATTAAGTCTTCCCCGTACTAAAGTGGTACCAAATTATTTCATGTTTCTTTGCGGCCCGGTAGAAAATGGTCACACCTGGACCGGGTGGTTGGGGACCATGGCTTTAGATCACTGCATCCGACTCTTTGCATTGGACTTGGTGATGTATGGCTTAGATTCAGCTGCACGGCCATGGAAACCCAATTCCACAAAGCTCTCTGCGTACTGCACATGGGCTAATTGGAAGGTCAGATGACGTTTGGATCGCCGTAGCAACCGACCTCATTTGCACTATGCGCTTCAGACCCCTATCTGTCAATTTACCTGGCCTACCACTTGGTGGCTGAGTTGCTGTTGTTCCCCAAACTCTTCCATGTTCTTATAATAAAGCCGACAGTTGACTTTGGAATATGAAATTTCTCGACTGGTGGCTTGGATACAGCTGCACGGCCATGGAAACCCATTCCACAAAGCTCTCTGCGTACTGCACGTGGGCTAATTGGAGGGTCACATGACGTTTGGAGCACCGTAGGAACTGGCCTCTTTGCAATATGCGATTCAGCATCTGATGACCCCTCTCTGTCAGGCCTATGACTTGTTGGCTGAGTTGCTGTTGTTCCCAAAATCTTCAATGTTTTTATAATAAAGCCCACAGTTGACTTTGGAATATGAAATTTCACGACTGGATTTGTTGCACAGGTGGCATCCTATGACAGGTCCATGCTGGAAATCACTGATAGCGGCCCATTCTTTCACAAATGTTTGTAGAAACAGTGATTGATTTTGTATGCACCATGTGGCCGGGCCAAGTGATTAGAACACCTGATTCTCATCATTTAAAAGGGTAGCCAAATACTTTCGGCCACATAGTGTATTTTTTTTGGTCGGTTTTATCGTTTTCTACGTGTCCTCTCTCTCCCAAACATCCCCACTCCCCTTCAGCATCACTCCCGCCTCCTCTGCGTCCCAAAAAAAAAAAAAAAAAAGAGGGGGGGGTAAGGAGGAGGCGGATCCAGGGTCCACGGTTCCTCCCCTCACCTGTGAAATGTCAGACCCAGGCCACACCGTGAAAGGGGGCATTGTGTCCCCCCGATGAGGAATGTCCTCGCGTCGCCCGTCAAAGAAAAAGCTTCATTTGGCCAGGAATTTGGAGGCATCTTGAGAAGGGGAAGAGATGTTATAAAGAAGCCGAAGACCCTCGGAAGGCTGCATGGGAGACACACGGGAATCAAACTTCAGTCAGAGCCAGTGTCAGTCAAAATCATGTTTTTTTCCTTAAATTTGAAAAGTCATTATCTCAAAATGAAGGCATTTTACATTAAACTATTCATATAATTGTTACATCATTTATTTAACATTATTAACATATTTAATGCATAATCACCAGTGTTAGAGGACGTTAATCCAGTTGTTTGATTTTGTAGAAAAAAGAAAATAACGGACATGACACAACAACTACAGTCATTAAAAATGTCTGGCTTAAAAAAAACAACAAAACACTCAAATAAATCAAGAAAATAAATAACAATTTCATTTTTGGATCAATCTGGGTGTAAACCAGGGGTAGGGAACCTATGGCTCTAGAGCCAGATGTGGCCCTTTTGATGACTGCATCTGGCTCTTGGATAAATCTGAGCTGACTGTTGTGATCCGATAGTCGGATCATCACCGTATTGTTATTTTTGATCCTCGGCTGAAGCCTGCGCCTGATCCTCCGCCGGCCTCTGCACCTGCTTCGGCTGCAGCCCCCGCACCTTCGTCTGCTGCTGCCAAGCCTCCTCCGTGTCTGCCGCAGGTGTGGCCTCTGCGAGGTCGTCCGCCTCGCCGTGCGCCTCATCCTGCAAGGTGGCCACTGATGTGGCCTTTTCAAGGTCGGCCGCCAAAACTTTTTCGGCCACATTGCTATTCCTCGGTGGATTCGGGGACACGCGACCTGGCGACCCTCCCTCCGCCCTCCATTCTTCTGCGGATTTTCTTGATGTGGGGAGGGGGTTCTAGTTTTTCTTTGCATTCTTTGTAGTAATTTTTTTTTTTTTTTTTTTTTTGGACATCTGGTATCCGTCCCTTTTGGGGTGGGGGATACTGTTGTGATCCGATAGTCGGATCATCACCATATTGTTGTTTTTGTTCCATTTTTATATCACTCTGCGGTTTGACATACTTAGTTCCTGTTTTGTTCGTTTCCATGGTCACTCATTAGTTTCAGCTGCTACTCTCTTTTCCAGCACACCTGTCTTTACTAATCACCACCTGTTTATAAGCCAGCGTTTTCTGTTCACTGATTGTCGGATCTTAGTTTGTTCACATACATCTGTTTACGGCTTGTCTCTCACTCTCGTTTTCGCTAGCTCTCATGCTAAGCTTTATTTTATTCCTAGCTTTCACGCTAGTTGTTATGTGTTTCCTTTTGTGTGCCTTTGTGCTTCGGTTTGTTTGTCCTAGCTTTCCATGCTAGCGCTTTTATTTGCCTTTTCTATTTGTATCAGTGTTTTTGTTCATAGCTCCTTTTGTTTAATAAAACCCTTAGTTCTTACCTTTTTGCTGTGTTCTTGCTGACGCATCCACGGAGGACCGAATCCGGCATTACGATGCCACACAAGCGTAACACTGACGTTCCTTAACAGGATAAGTAAGGAATAATTCCACTTGTAATCACAGTGTTAAAAACAACGTTCAAAATATAAAACATTCTCATGCTTTTTTATGTTCACGAACTTGCGTTAATGGTAAGTAGTAATTTATTTATTATTGGTTAGTGTGGGGTTTGTTCTTCAGACCACCATGCACCGACATGAGAGCCCTTTTCAGGGTTACATTATTGTTTTATTTTTCAATAAGTCTCTCAGTTGCTTTCCAGCAATTGTATTTTTCTCTCTCGATCGCCCTCCTGCTCCAGCCCCAACCCCGTCTCTCCTCCAGGCTGCTGCTTATAACAGAGCGACAGATGATTAGATAACAAGGCCCAGGTGGGCCTTCTACGCACCTGTCGCTGATTTTGAGGCTGGTGCTGGGACACCCAGGTTTGCTGCAGGCCCACAGGCCACGGCCCCCACCACAGTTAGCTTCAGAATAACAATTGTATTACAAAGAATAAGAGACCTATTATACTCTAGAAATGTTGGTCTTACTTAAGAATGCACGCGCTTAGTTGTGTTCAGTGTTAAAAAAAATATTATATGGCTCTTACGGAAATACATTTTTAAATATTTGGCTTTCGTGGCTCTCTCAGCCAAAAAGGTTCCCGACCCCTGGTGTAAAAATTTATATAATCACTTAACTCTGAGTGGGAACTATGATTGCCCTGTTCATTTTTTAATTTGCAACGTTAACACCTGCGTCTGTTTATAAGTCTGCAGTTAAAAAAAGAGCGTTCCCACCTTGGAGTGCTGTTGCACCGTGTGGATTGACATGAATCACGGCTCTGAAACAAGAAATGTCGATTGAAGTTCAAGTTAAAGTCAACGTTAAAGGCCTACAGAAATGAGATTTTCTTATTTAAACGGGGATAGCAGGTCCGTTCTATGTGTCAAACTTGATCATTTCGCGATATTGCCATATTTTTTGCTGAAGAGGACATTGAAGATAAAGTTCGCAACTTTTGGTCGCTAATAAAAAAGCCGTGCCTGTACCGGAAGTAGCAGACGATGTGCGGGTGACGTCACGTGTTGTGGAGCTCCTCACATCTGAACATTGTTTATAATCATGGCCACCAGCAGCAAGAGCGATTCGGACCGAGAAAGCGACAATTTCCCCGTTAATTTGAGCGAGGATGAAAGATTCGTGGATGAGGAAAGTTAGAGTGAAGCACTAGAAGAAGAAATAAAGGCGACGGTGAAGAAGGAGCTGAGCCGGAAAGCAAAGCTCTCAATTTACCGGTCGGTCTACGTTCCCATCCTCACCTATGGTCATGAGCTTTGGGTTATGACCGAGAGGACAAGATCATTGGTTCAAGCGGCCCAAATGAGTTTGGGTCTCTCCCTCAGAGATAGGGTGAGAAGCTCTGCCATCCGGATGGAACTCAAAGTAAAGCCGCTGCTCCTCCACATGGAGAGGAGCGAGATGAGGTGGTTCGGGCATCTGGTCAGGATGCCACCCAAACACCTCCCTGGGCACGTCCAGCCGGTAGGAGGCCACAGGGAAGACCCAGGACACGTTGGGAAGACTATGTCTCCCGGCTGGCCTGGGAACACCTCGGGATCCCCCGGGAAGAGCTAGACAAAGTGGCTGGGGAGAGGGAAGTCTGGGTTTCCCTGCTTAGGCTGTTGCCCCCGCGACCCGACCTCGGATAAGCGGAAGAAGATGACTGGATGGATGAATGGACGGCTCCAGGAGCATTTCAGATATAATCAGACACATGTATCATGATAATTCTGGAAAATCCCTTATCTGCTTATTGTGTTAATAGTGTTTTAGTGAGATTATAAAGTAATACCTGAAAGTCGGATGGCTGCGGTGAACGCCAGTGTCTCAGAGAGAAGCCGAGGAGCCAAGATCACAGCTGCATTTTTGAGCTGCAGGAGGATGTCGCATAATCCACTCAAGTCTCCGGTAAGAGCCGACTTAATATCACAACTTTCCCATCCAAAAACATCCTGGTTGACATAGAGAAACATGTTCGCTTGACATGTGTTAAAGCTTCACAACAATCAAAGAAACACCGGCTGTGTTTCGGTGCTAAAGGCAGCTGCAATACACCGCTTCCCACCAACAGCATTCTTCTTTGACGTCTCCATTATTGATTGAACAAATTGCAAAAGATTCAGCAACACAGATGCCCAGAATACTGTGTAATCATGCGATGAAAAGAGACGACATTTAGTCGTGTGTGGTGCTGGGCTGAAATGTCCGCTCCAACCAAAATTATTCACCCCGTGGGAGGTGAGGGGAGCAGTGAGCAGCAGCGGTGGCCGCGCCCTGGAATAATTTTTGGTGATTTAACCCCCAATTGCCAAAGCTTGTCCAACAAACACACACACTAGGTGTGGCGAAATGTGTCCTCTGCATTTGACCCATCCCCTTGCTCACCCGCTGGGAGGTGAGGGGAGCAGTGAGCAGCAACGGTGGCCGCGCCCGCAAATCATTGATTGACATGTATCATGGCTCTAAAACGAGAGATGTCAATGAAAGTACCAATGATTGCCCTTGGTGTGTGGAAATGTGTCCTCTGCATTCGACCCATCCCCTTGCATACCTGCTGGGAGGTGAGGGGAGCAGTGAGCAGCAGCGGTGGCCGCGCCCGCAAATCATTGATTGACATGTATCATGGCTCTTAAAAGAGAGATGTCAATTAAAGTACCAATGATTGCCACACACACCCTTGATGTGTGGAAATGTGTCCTCTGCATTTGACCCATCCCCTTGCTCACCTGCTGGGAGGTGAGGGGAGCAGTGAGCAGCAGCGTTGGCTGCGCCCGCAAATCATTGATTGACATGTATCATGGCTCTAAAATGAGAGATGTCAATGAAGGTATCAATGATTGCCCTTGGTGTGTGGAAATGTGTCCTCTGCATTT
Organism: Nerophis ophidion; assembly: GCF_033978795.1. Lineage (NCBI taxonomy): Eukaryota > Metazoa > Chordata > Actinopteri > Syngnathiformes > Syngnathidae > Nerophis > Nerophis ophidion. The sequence goes on along the minus strand of NC_084625.1, from coordinate 49,133,044 downwards.
GACCTATCCCCTTGCTCACCTGCTGGGAGGTGAGGGGAGCAGTGAGCAGCAGCGGTGGCCGCGCCCGCGAACCATTTTGGTGATTTTAACCCCCGATTCCAATTCTTGATGCTGAGTGCCAAGCAGGGAGGTAGTGGCTTCCATTTTTATAGTCTTCGGTATGCCTCACAGCCTACCGATCTTCAAAAAGGTAAAGCGTCGCAAAATGTTGTAAAAGACGTTGAGCTGTCAGATGTGTCTAAAACCCGGACCAAGTACAAACAACATGGTACGGTTATAAAAGGCAAGCATATTGGTAGATTAAAGAAAACATCAAAGCGTCAAGACAAAAAACTTAAAGGAATATGTCTCTGTGGGGGGAGGTGTGGACGGCGCCCTTGCAGGAATAAAGGTCACCACCTCCGTCTACGGTGCTGACGGCGAGACACAGCTGGCAGGGGATTAGATTTCGCAGGTGGTACGCGTTGATCTAATCATCTGTTGTCTTTAACAGTGAGCGGCCGGGAGCGGGAGAGGCATGACACAGAGGAGGTCTGAAAAGTCGAGCGTCGTATGAATACGGAGGAAAAATAAAACCTTTCTCAAACTCGAACAACCGTCTCCAGCTGATGTGCGTGATCCACCAAACCTGCTAGGAGGAAACTTCCCCAGTCTCAAAAACAGAATGATATAAATGAAGGACAAATGGGCGGAAACTGGCGTTTCGGTCTCTAACCGAGCCGTGAGAAACCGCCTAAAATTGGGTTTGAATACAGAAAAGCGAAACGAAAACCGTCATTGACATCTAACAGAAGAAACAATGTTCCAGTGGTCAGAATACTTTTTATTGCCATTGTTTGAGAATGGCTTCACAAAATTTGGTGCAAAGGTGCAACAAAAAACACATATAACACAGCATAGGTAACACAATGACCTGTAACAGTGGTGTAAGGAAAAGCAACATTGGATTAGTAATGAATGAATGAAAGTCATATTCATTGATAAATTGCGATTCTGCATTAGGTAAAGGTGATGATGCCGGAACCTTGGTCTGATGCCGGAACTTTTGTCTGATGCCGTTCCAATGAGATTTTTGAAGACGACGGCCTGAAGAAAACATGCACGTTTCCACACTCGTTGACGACATGGGTCTGCTGGTCAGGTAATGGCACTGGGTAGAAAAGCGCTATTTATGTTATTCACGTGTAAAAAATGGCGTATAATAGACTGTATTTATATTATTCACATGTGAATAATGCTGTATAATAGACTGTATTTATGTCATTCAAATGTGATTAATGCTGTATTTATATTATTCACATGTGAATAATGCTGTATAATGAACTGCATTTATGTTATTCACATGTGAATAATGCTATATAACAGACTGTATTTGTAATATTCACATGTGAATAATGCTGTATAATAGACTGTATTTATATTATTCACATGTGAATAATGCTGTATAATAAACTGCATTTATGTTATTCACATGTGAATAATGCTATATAATAGACTGTATTTATAATATTCACGTGTGAATAATGCTGTATAATAAACTGCATTTATGTTATTCACATGTGAATAATGCTATATAATAGACTGTATTTATAATATTCACATGTGAATAATGCTGTGTAATAGACTGTATTTATGTCATTCAAATGTGAATAATGCTGTATCTATATTATTCACATGTGAATAATGCTGTATAATAGACTGCATTTATGTTATTCACATGTGAATAATGCTATATAACAGACTGTATTTATAATATTCACATGTGAATAATGCTGTGTAATAGACTGTATTTATGTTATTTACATGTGAATAATGCTGTATAATAGACTGTATCTATATTATTCACATGTAAATAATGCTGTATAATAGACTGTATTTATATTATTCACATGTGAATAATGCTTTATAATAGACTTTATCTATATTATTCATATGTAAAACATGCTGTATAATAGACTGTATTTATATTATTCACATGTGAATAAACCTGTATAATAGACTATTTATATTATTTACATGTGAATAATGCTATATAATAGACTGTATTTATATTATTTATATGTGAATAATGCTGTATAATAGACTGTATTTATATTATTTACATGTGAATAATGCTGTATAATAGACTGTATTTATGTTATTCACATGTGAATAATTCTGTATAATAGACTAATTATTCGCACGTACAAAAGCGCTATGCGAGCATAATCCATCTACCATCTACATCAGGCCTGGGCAATTATTTTGACTCGGGGGCCAAATCTAGAGAAAAAAAATGTGTCACTAATACAAAACCTCACAATAATGTCCGATTGAATGCTAAAAAAAAAACGTTATCACAGACCGCCTAAAAAAACGGAATGGAATTTTTTTTTCTTTACTGAATGAGACACCCACAATGTACATCAATGTGGGATTCACAATATTAACTACGAAAGATAAAACACTGAATATTGACAACATGTGAAGGTCACATGCCCTCTCCAGCCACATATTTTACAATCAGGCCGAAGCGGGACAAAATTGCAACAAACAGCCAAATATGATTGCAAAGGGTAAAAATAAAACAAAAAACACATACAATCTGATATAGCACAAGGCTTTAGAACTTTTTTTTGTACAAATCTCCTTAATTTGCCCAGGTCTGATCTACATCTTCAATACATTCAGAGGTTTACACAGACGTTTTAGATAATGTTCTTATTCCATCAATCTAAAGGATTTTGGGGGATGATGACATTGTTTTCAAAGATGATAATGCATCAGAGCAAAACCTGAAGACTTTCCTTGAAGAAAAACCCATAAGGTCAAAGTCATGGCTGGCAAATAGTCCAGATCTCAATCCAATTTTAAATCTGTGGTGGACATGAAAGAAAATGGTCCCTAACAAGACCATTAGAATACAGTTTTTGGATTTATTTTAGTGTTTCTTAGAGTCAAACAGTTGCGATTTGAAATGACAATAGTTTTTTGTCATGTCTGTTTTCTCTGCCATTGTTGTTAAAATAAAAAAAAACTACTAAAAATATCATTTTCCCCGGGGCTGCATATTATTTAGTATTTACTGTGAATATATTAACTTGACATAGCCTCGCTTCTGCCGCAGCTGATTTTTCATGGGCTAAGGTTGACACCTGCTGGTTCAAAGACAACATTAAAGTGCTTGAAATGTTTTTTTTCCCCCTGGAACAATTATAACGAAAAGTATTAAAATGACTTTTAACCCTTTGCATTGTGGTTTAGGTTTACTACCTGTACTATTAATACAAGTTCATATAATCCTATCCTTATTTGAGCTGCATATATGATTTGCATTAACAGTGATTGTTATGCCAAATAAACATTTACTTGGAATTTATATGCTCGAGTGATAAAGACGTTTTTTAAACAAACATTCAGGTGTGCATGTTATTTATTTCCTTATTTATGTCCTTCGTACCGACAGCCATCAGACTGTATAATGCATATGTTCCTTTTGACTGTACATGTACTGTAAATGTATGATGTGTTTATATTATTCACATAGATGGATGGATAGATAGATACTACTTATTCACATGTGAATAATGCTGTGTAACAGACTGTATTTATACATTTCACATGTGAATAATGCTGTATAATAGACTGTATTTATGTTATTCACATGTGAATAACGCTGTATAATAGACCGTATTTTATATTATTCACTTGTGAAAAATGCTGTATATATATTATTCACATGTGAATAATGTTGTATAATAGACTGTATTTAAGTTATTCACATGTGAATACTGCTGTATAATAGACTGTATTCATATCATTCAAATGTGAATAATGATGTATAGTTGACTGTATTCATATTATTCACTTGTGAATGATGCTGTGTAATAGACTGTATTTATATTTTCAAAATGTTAATGATGCTGTATAATTGGCTGTATTAATATTATTCACATGTGAATAATGCTGTATTTATATTATTCACATGTGAATAATAACTGTATTTATATTATTCACATGTGAATAATGCTGTATAATAGACTGTATTTTATATTATTCACTTGTGAAAAATGCTGTATTTATATTATTCACATGTGAATAATAACTGTATTTATATTATTCACATGTGAATAATGCTGTATAATAGACTCTATTTATATTATTCACATGTGAATAATGCTGTATAATAGACTGTATTTCATATTATTCACTTGGGAAAAATGCTGTATTTATATTATTCACATGTGAATAATGTTGTATAATAGACTGTATTTAAGTTATTCACATACGAATAATGCTGTATAATAGACTGTATTTATGTTATATATATGTTAATAATGCTGTATAATATAGACGGTATTTATGGTATTAACTTGTGAATAATGCTGTATAATAGACTGTATTTATGTTATTCACATGTGAATAATGCTGTATAATAGACTGTATTTATATTTTTCAAATTTGAATAATGCTGTATAATAGACAGTATTTATTTTATTGGCATGTAAAAAATGCTGTATAATAGATCGTATTCATGTTATTCATATGTTAATAATGCTGTAAAATTGACTGTATTTGTGTTATTCACATGTGAATAATGCTGTATAATAGACTGTATTTATATTATTCACATGTAAAAAATACCCAATTGTTTATTGTCGATTGTGAGCAAACTGTGGTGCTGAATTTCCCCCAGGGATCAATAAAGTACTTTCTTTTCTATTCTATTCTATTTACACAAGTGTATTTCAACCACTCTGTGTGTGTGTGTGTGTGTGTGTTTATATATACTTATATATATATATATATATATATATATATATACATATATATACATATATATATATATATATATATATATATATATATATATATACATATATATATATATATATATATATATATATATATGTATATATATATATATATATATATATATATATATATATATATATATATATATATATATATATATATATATATATATATGTTTATATATATATATAAATATGTTTTTTTTAATTAAACAAAGGAGGCGACCGCGTACATTTCCACTCAGCGCACGAAGAAGAAGAAGAAGAAGAAGAAGAAGCCGGAAGTTGAGTTCCTCCTAGCATTTTTTGCGAACATACGAAGCTATCGTCCAACGAAAGGTGAGCTTTTGTGCACTTTTCTTTTCTGTTAAAGATGTCATTCAGGTGCCAACATGCGTCGGAAGTGGCATAAATGAAGGAAATACAGTATAAACGATCAAAAAGTCGAGGCAACTCGTGTTTGTGAACGTAGTTTCACATTAGCATGAAGCTAAATGAGGGTCACTTTTTGCTGTTGCTTTAATATTATACGGTATTAAATAACTCATATTTAGTGGTCTTTTACAGATAAAACTACCCTCTCTGATAGTGGTGAGTAACAATGCAGTCGTTTTTATTTTGTTGTAGTTATTGTCTTGTTGAGTGAAGCTGCTTTCCTTTACCATGAATTAAAACAATGTTCACTTATATAGTCCTAAATCACGAGTGTCTCAAAGGGCTGCACAAGCCACGACGACATCCTCAGTTCAGGGCCCACAAAAAGGCAAGGAAAAACTCACGACCCAGTGAGATGTCAATGTGAATGACTATGAGAAACCTTGGAGAGGACCGCAGATGTGGGTGACCCCCCTCCCCCCACCCCCCACCCCTCTAGGGGAGACCGGATGAAATGGACGCCGAGTGTTAGCATAATATTGTGAAAGTTCAGTCCATATTAGATCTAACATAATAGTAAGATTCCACTATGGACTTTAGTCCCACTATTATGTTAGATCCACTATGGACTGGACTCTCAGTATTATGTTAGATCCACTATGGACTGGACTCTCACACTATTATGTTGATCCACTATGGACTGCACTCACTATTATGTTAGAACCACTATGGACTGGACTCTCACAATATTATGTTAGATCCACTATGGATAGTGAGTGTCCAGTCCATAGTGGATCTAATAGTGAGAGTCCAGTCCATAGTGGATCTAACATAATAGTGAGAGTCCAGACCATAGTGGATCTAACATAATAATGTGAGAGTCCAGTCTATAGTGTATCTAACATAATAGTGTGAGAGTCTAGTCCATAGTGGATCTTACATAATAGTGTGAGAGTCCAGTCCATAGTGGATCTAACATAATAGTGTGAGAGTCCAGTCCATAGTGGATCCAACATAATAGTGGGAGTCCAGTTCAGTCGATTTAACATCATAGTGAGAGTCCAGTCCATACTGGATCTAACATAATAGTGTGAGTCCAGTCCATACTGGATCTAACATAATAGTGTGAGTCCAGTCCATAGTGGATCTAACATAATAGTGAGAGTCCAGTCCATAGTGGATCCAACATAATAGTGGGAGTCCAGTTCATAGTCGATTTAACATCATAGTGAGAGTCCAGTCCATAGTGGATCTAACATAATAGTGTGAGAGTCCAGTCCATAGTGGATCTAACATAATAGTGTGAGAGTCCAGTCCATAGTGGATCCAACATAATAGTGTAATTCCAGTCCATAGTGGATCCAACATAATAGTGAGAGTCCAGTCCATAGTGGATCTAACGTAATAGTGGGAGTCCAGTTCATAGTCGATTCAAATTAATAGTGAGAGTCCAGTCCATAGTAGATCTAGCATAATAATGTGAGAGTCCAGCCCATAGTGTATCTAAAATAATAAATAGTGAGAGTCCAGTCCATAGTGGATCTAACAAAATAGTGAGAGTCCAGTCCATAGTGGATATAACATAATAGTGTAAATCCAGTCCATAGTGGATCCAACATAATAGTGAGAGTCCAGTCCATAGTGGATCTAACATAATAGTGGGAGTCCAGTTCATAGTCGATTTAACATAACAGTGAGAGTCCAGTCCATAGTGGATCTAACATAATATTGTGAGAGTCCAGTCCATAGTGGATCTAACATAATATTGTAAGAGTCCAGTCCATAGTGGATCTAACATAATAATGCGAGAGTCCAGCCCATAGTGGATCTAAAATAATAGTGAGAGTCCAGTCCATAGTGGATCTAACAAAATAGTGAGAGTTCAGTCCATAGTGGATCTAACATAATAGTGAGAGTCCAGTCCATAGTGGATCTAACATAATAGTGTGATTCCAGTCCATAGTGGATCTAACATAATAGTGTGAGTCCAATCCATAGTGGATATCAGTATGTGGAATTAAATGATGGGATGGATTAAGCAAAGAAATGTACTAATATGATCCACTTCAAGAAACTCTTCAAACTTAACGTGTTTACAAAGTACAAAGAAGAAGAACCAAGACAAACATTCTGAATTTATTTAATCCATCCAATCATTTTCAAAATAGTCTTTTTCATATCACTATATTAAATGTAACTTACTTCACCGGGTATTATTTAGTTTTATTGTGATTACTTATGGAATATATTGTGAATGAACTGACAACAGGAAGTGAACAAAAGTTTTAGCAACTGTTATGTAAAAGAAAAGGGGTAGAATTAAGTAAGCTCTATTTCTTCCTACTCCTTTTTGAACATGTTTAGAAGAGAATCTGGAAATTGTGATGCATTATTATGTATGCATGCATGTTCCAAATAAACTCAAACCATTTAGTGGTCAATTGTACGGAATATGTACCGTACTGTGCAATCTGCTAATAAAAGTTTGAAATAAAAGCCCTGCAGACAAATGGAGACGTGTGAGGAAGCAGCCAGGAAAAGAGGCAGCAAGACTCTGTTGGTCCACCATCTGCCAGCCGAGTTGACTGAGGATGAAAAGGAGGATCTGCTCAAGTACTTTGGAGCGGAGTCCGTCAGAGTCTTCTCCAACTTTGGCCGTATGGTAGGATTAAACGTATCCCTTTCTTTCTTTAGTTTACTTTTTTTTTTTTTTTCATACGGTGTTGATGTGGAAATGGTTGCCTCGGCATTTTGTTGGTGTGGCACCGAACGGCGATGTTGACATGCGGAGTTTCAAGCACTCTTCATTGTCTAGCGGGTGACTTTTCAAATGATGCAACATATTAGCAGTAATGCTACTTTTTGTAGCAACGCTTTTGCCGCATACTTGACAAATTACGGTTGTCTGTTCAACATCTTCCCGCTTGAAGCCACACCTCCGCTAGACCAGTGGTTCTCAAATGGGGGTACTTGAAGGTATGCCAAGGGGTACGAGAGATTTTTAAAAAATATTCTAAAAATAGCAATTCAAAAATCCTGTATAAATATATTTATTGAATAATAATTCAACAAAATATGAATGTAAAATCATAAACTGTGAAAAGAAATGCAACAATGCAATATTCAGTACTGACAGGTAGATTTTTATGTGGACATGTTCCATAAATATTGTTAAAGATTTCTTTTTTTTGTAAAATGTTTAGAATTAAGTTCATGAATCCAGATGGATCTCTATTACAATCCCTAAAGAAGGCACTTTAAGTTGATTACTTCTATGTGTAGAAATCTTTATTTATAATTGAATCACTTGTTTATTTTTCAACAAGTTTTTAGGTCTTTTTATATCTTTTTTTCCTTATAGTTCAAGAAAGACCACTAGAAATGGCCAATATTTTGCACTTTTATACAATTTAATAAATCAGAAACTGATGACATAGTGCTGTATTTTACTTCTTTATCTCTTTTTTTCAACCAAAAATGCTTTGCTCTGATTAGGGGGTACTTGATTTAAAAAAAATGTTCACAGGGGGTACATCACTGAAAAAAGGTTGAGAACCACTGCGCTAGACCATAGACCCCCCTGCTGTTTTTCTTGGGAATTAATTCTTCCTTCTTTCTCTCGTATTACCATTCGCACTACAGCTAACGTTACGCATACCGCTACCTCTCTGTTTAGCGAGGGCGTATACGTACGTAACGTATGTAAGAAGGTGCACTTGTTTTACGTCTCTGAGTGAGAGTGAGAAAAGCCTGAAGTGTAATGCCCGCAGCTAAAAAGCAACTGTGTGAGAACGTACAGTTATGCTCATAAGTTTACATACCCTGGGAGAAATGATGATTTATTGGCTTTTCTTTAGAGAATATGAGTGAAAACCCTTTTGTGTTATTATTCATAGTAACTTGAAGAAAAATGGGCTGCATGGTCGAGTCGCCAGAAGAAAGCCATCACTCCAAATTACTTCGTTTCAGAAGTTTGGAGGCTTGTCTCTGTGCTGTTTGGCATAATTCAAGCGGGATGCTTTGTGACATTTGCGCATACATTGCTTTCTTCTGGTGACTCGACCATGCAGCCCATTTTTCTTCAAGTGCCTCCTTATTGGACCCTTTTGATTGGGAGCTAGCTGTTTGGCTGTTCTTGGTCTTCTTGTGGACAGATTTCGGGCCCCAGTGGCATGTTCAATTGATGGCCTTTCTCAGTAAACTATGATACAAAACAAATAGCTTTCCTAGTTAGCAATCAATTTGCCTGGGATTTGAACCCAGTGCCCTTTGATTGGGAGCTAGCAGCTTTAACCATTGAGCTATCCTTGGTCTTCTTTAAATAAGATTTTGGGCCCCAATGACATATTTAATCGCGAACCTGTCTCAGTGAGCTATAACATAAAACATTTACACTTGCTGCTGGACTTTTCATAGTTACCAGTGAACCTGGCAGGGATTTGATCCTTGCACTCTTTGATTGTGAGCTAGCTACTGTAACCACTCATCTATGCTTAGTCTTCTTAGAAGAAGGAAAAAGAAGAAGGAGAAAATTGTGCATCTTGAAACAGCCGCACCACAATTTTCCAGAGTCTTGTATTACAGTTGAAGTTGTTTGTGGATTTTTCTTTACATCTTGAACAATTTTTCTGGCTGTTGTGGCTAACTAATTCAGTTGTCTAACTGAATCTTTTGTCATTTTAATTTAAAAAGAGTAAACAGTTGTTTGCCAATAAATAGCTTCACACAACCATTAAAGGGGAACATTATCAGCAGACCTATGTAAGCGTCAATATATACCTTGATAATGCAGAAAAAAGACCATCTATTTTTTTAACCGATTTCCGAACTCTAAATGGGTGAATTTTGGCGAATTAAACGCCTTTCTGTTTATCGGGCTGGAGGCGATGACGTCAGAATGTGACGCCGCCGAGGTAACACACCCGCCATTTTCATTTTCAACACATTACAAACACCGGGTCTCAGCTCTGTTATTTTCCGTTTTTTCGACTATTTTTTGGAACCTTGGAGACATCATGCCTCGACGGTGTTGTCGGAGGGTGTAACAACACTAACAGGGAGGGATTCAAGTTGCACCACCGGCCCGAAGATGCGAAAGTGTCTGCCGCCAGTCCCCCATTGAATGTGCCAGAGTGTCTCCACATTTGACCGGCGATGCTAAAGCAGACATGGCACAGAGATGTATGGATAACCTGCAGATGCATTTGCAACGATAGTCAACGAAATCACAAAGGTGAGTTTTGTTGATGTTGACTGCCAACTAATCGATGCTAACATGCTACGCTAATCGATGCTAACATGCTATTTACCGGCGGTGCTAAAGCAGACATGGAACAGAGATGTATGGATAACCTGCAGATGCATTTGCAACTATATTACGTTTCCTTCCACCCACTTTTAATGCGAAAAAAACACTTACCAATCAACGGATTTAAGTTGCTCCAGTGTCAAAAGATGCAAAAGTCCTGATCGTTTGGTCCGCACATTTCACCGGCGATGCTAACGCAGCTATTCGGCCATGCTATGGCTTCGAATAGCGTCAATAGCTATTCGCTCAATAGCTTCAGTTTCCTCTTCAATATTTTCATACTCCAACCATCTGTTTCAATACATGCGTAATCTGTTATGTCGCTGAAATCCGAGTTTGAATCCGAGCTAATATCACTATATCTTGCTGTGGTATTCCCATTGTTTGTTTACATTGGCAGCACTGTGTGACGTCACAGGGAAATGGCCAGTGTCTTCGCAGAGAGTCAAAAATAAGGCACTTTAAAGCTTTATTTAGGGATATTCCGAGACCGGTAAAATTTTGAAAAAAACTTCAAAAAATACACCAAGCCACTGGGAACTGATTTTTATTGTTTTTAACCCTTTTGAAATTGTGATAATGTTCCCCTTTAAGCATGAGTGGAAGAAAGGTTTTTGTGTTATCATTCATATTCTCTTAAGAATGGCCAAGAAATCATGAATTTTCCCAGGGTATGTAAACTTATGAGCACAACTGTATACTCGAATATCACGATATAGAATTTTTTTATATCGCACAGAGACAAACCCGCGATATATCGAGTATATCGATATATCGCCCAGCTCTAGTTGTATTTATCCTCTTTAGTTGAGAAGAATTGTTGTACATTCTTTGGTAGCAGGTTATAGTTTGCTTTGTACATCATTTTAGCTGTTTGCAATTTTACCAAATCATCCATCATCATCATCTTCCGCTTATCCGAGGTCGGGTCGCGGGGGCAACAGCCTAAGCAGGGAAACCCAGACTTCCCTCTCCCCAGCCACTTCGTCTAGCTCTTCCCGGGGGATCCCGAGGCGTTCCCAGGCCAGCCGGGAGACATAGTCTTCCCAACGTGTCCTGGGTCTTCCCCGTGGCCTCCTACCGGTTGGACGTGCCCTAAACACCTCCCTAGGGAGGCGTTCGGGTGGCATCCTGACCAGATGCCCGAACCACCTCATCTGGCTCCTCTCGATGTGAAGGAGCAGCAGCTTTACTTTGAGTTCCTCCCGGATGGCAGAGCTTCTCACCCTATCTCTAAGGGAGAGCCCCGCCACACGGCGGAGGAAACTCATTTCGGCCGCTTGTACCCGTGATCTTATCCTTTCGGTCATGACCCAAAGCTCATGACCATAGGTGAGGATGGGAACGTAGATCGACCGGTAAATTGAGAGCTTTACCTTCCGGCTCAGCTCCTTCTTCACCACAACGGACCGGTACAACGTCCGCATTACTGAAGACGCCGCACCGATCCGCCTGTCGATCTCACGATCCACTCTTCCCTCACTCGTGAACAAGACTCCTAGGTACTTGAACTCCTCCACTTGGGGCAGGGTCTCCTCCCCAACCCGGAGATGGCACTCCACCCTTTTCCGGGCGAGAACCATGGACTCTGACTTGGAGGTGCTGATTTTCATTCCGGTCGCTTCACACTCGGCTGCGAAACGATCCAGCGAGAGCTGAAGATCCCGGTCAGATGAAGCCATCAGGACCACATCATCTGCAAAAAGCAGAGACCTAATCCTGCGGTCACCAAACCGGAACCCCTCAACGCCTTGACTGCGCCTAGAAATTCTGTCCATAAAAGTTATGAACAGAATCGGTGACAAAGGACAGCCTTGGCGGAGTCCAACCCTCACTGGAAATGTGTCCGACTTACTGCCGGCAATGCGGACCAAGCTCTGACACTGATCATACAGGGAACGGACCGCCACAATAAGACAGTCTGATACCCCATACTCTCTGAGCACTCCCCACAGGACTTCCCGAGGGACACGGTCGAATGCCTTCTCCAAGTCCACAAAGCACATGTAGACTGGTTGGGCAAACTCCCATGCACCCTCAAGAACCCTTACCAAATCATCAAACTTTAATATTTTTGACTCAAATAAATAAAGTGTTTGTATGTTCTCCATATCCAACATTATGTGTCTGTCTAATTGATCTTTTTCAAGGACTTCCCCCAAACACTTTGAGAGACTTTAATTTGTACTCATGTCTTTTCATCTCCACAGAAACACGCAGCATTTGCAGCGTTTCGCAGTGAAAAAGCTGCAGAGAAGGTGAGTGTGTTTTATTAGCATATATCTTATAGTATACCTCAATATACGAGGGTAATTGTAAAGGTGGGAATCTTTAACCAAAGCACATTTTGATTTAAAAGCCATTATTGATACATTTTTGAGTTACATTTGTATTGAACCGTTTCCATACGGGGGTTCCGGTTCGGTTCGGAGGTGTACGGAACGAGTTTCCACACAAACATATGAAGTAGCCGCCTAAGTTAAAGTCTTAACAAGCTGCTCCGCTCCGTTCTGCCTCTGTCTCCTTCACTGCACCCAGCATTGTCCCACCCACACAATCATCTGATTGGTTACATATATAACTGTAACAGACAATCAGCAGTGCGTATTCAGAGCGGTAACAACCAATCAGCAGTGCGTATTCAGAGCGCATGTAGTCAGCACTTCAGTGTCGAACAGATAGGTGTTTAGCAGGTTAGCAGCGGACTCTCCCCAAATTATAATAAACACCTCCCAATCAACGTTCTAGATTACGTTCTAGAAACAAACTTCAGCTCAGATCGCCCGGAGTCCTGGCTTGAAGGTTAATTAAATTTTAGCGTAACGTTAGCTCATTTTTCCGTGTGTATGTTAGCCCATTGTGCGGTGTGTGTGTGTGTGTCTACGCGTGCGTGCGTGTATGCTAGTGAGACATTAATGTAAGTGCATCATTAAGCCTACATGAACTCCATGGTGTTCAGGGATGAATAGTCTCTCCTATTGCTATTGTGCTGTTTTTTCAGCTATAGTTACATTAGTCATTAGTAATGTAGCAGCCTAGTTTTGAACGGCAGGGTCCCTGCTATCACATGTTGATAAAAATATAACGTTTACATAATAAAAATCAACTCCAGGCTTCCCAAATGCTGTGATAAAATAAGCATAATGAGCTGACTTGAAACTTTTTAATGTTGCACTTTTTATATGTAGAAGAAAAGTTTTGTCATTTTATTTAATCCGAGCAACAAGTTGAGGCAGTTTAATGTGGATTAACGTGGGCAGAATTATTATTTGTGTTCCCAATGTTAAAAGGATAAAGCCATTGTTTACAAATTTGTAAACAATGCCTTCCGCCCGATTGTAGCTGAGATAGGGGCCAGCGCCCCCCGCGACTTGTCCAGGGTGTACCCCGCCTTCCGCCCGATTGTAGCTGAGATAGGCGCCAGCGCCCCCCGCGACTTGTCCAGGGTGTACCCCGCCTTCCGCCCGATTGTAGCTGAGATAGGCGCCAGCGCCCCCCGCGACTTGTCCAGGGTGTACCCCGCCTTCCGCCCGATTGTAGCTGAGATAGGCGCCAGCGCCCCCTGCGACTTGTCCAGGGTGTACCCCGCCTTCCGCCCGATTGTAGCTGAGATAGGCGCCAGCGACCCCGTAAGGGACAAGCGGTAGAAAATGGATGGATATATATATATATATATCTATCTATCTATCTATCTATCTATCTATCTATCTATCTATCTATCTATCTATCTATCTATCTATCTATCTATCTATCTATATATATCCATCCATTTTCTACCGCTTGTCCTTTACGGGGTCGCTGGCGCCTATCTCAGCTACAATCGGGCGGAAGGCGGGGTACACCCTGGATATATATATATATATATATATATATATATGTATGTATATCGATATCTATCTATCTATCTATCTATATATATATATATATATATATATATATCTATATACATATATATATATATATATATACTGTATATATTTTTTGGGGGGGGAAGGGCGGTTTGTTTGTTTCTCAGTACCTGTTTTATTTTCCCTATCAAATGAATAAACAAATATTTAAAAAAAAAAATCATTGCAAAGCTAGCACATTAGCGCTAAGGTTGCAAACAGCCCCTTTTAGTGGGGAACCACAGAATTTTTCAAAATGCTACAAACACAGCGAAATATGAACGCTAAGGGTTAAAAAAAACCCTCCTACTATCTGATATATCACTAAGCTTTAGAACTTTGTTGTAAAAAAACTCTTTCCGGGTCTGTCCCTGACACCCACATTTCAGGCTGGCCGCTCTGGAAACACTCTGAGCTGCTGTGAATTAGATTACCATAGTAACTACCGTATTTCCTTGAATTGTCGTCGGGGCGCTAATTAATTAATTTAAAACTTCTTCTCACTCCGGCGCTTACCAAAGGCATGCAGTAAAGGCAAGCATGCGCTAATTATTTTAAAACCTTTTCTCACTCCAGCGCTTAAAAATTTGAGTGTGATGTAAGGATAACATTATGAAAAGCACATTTAATAAAAAAAAACGTTATTATGGTCTTACCTTTACTTATAAATGACGTCCATGCTCCGCTCCTTCTGATCAAAAGCATCGATAACATGTTTATAGAAGTCTTCCTTATCTTTCTTCAGTTTTAAAAGTCTCTCTGTCTCGATAGAGGTCTTCCTTTATTACCTCCTGCTTCAATGGAAAGTCCAGTTTAGAAAACTGTTTTATTTTAGATATGTCATCCTCCATGTTAAAAGTGCAAGCGAGAGGAAAAAATAAACACACGCTGCTCACTTGCTGCTTCTTGTCACTTCTTATGCAGCCGAGTAGTCGCAAGAAGGATCACTAGCGCCCTCTACCACCAGGAGGCGGGAGTCATTTAATGACTCATATTTGACACACGCAGCTACGGTATATTAATAAAACATAGCTGCTTACTGTTCTTTTAGCATATTCAATAGCTTGGACCTTAAATCCTACTGAATAGCTCTTAATCTTCTTCCCTTTATGTAATTTCAAATTATTGAATTCAGCCTCCTTCATTTTGAAAATGACGACAGGTGAAGTGTCACTCGTGACGTGACGAGTTTGACCCGGCGGAAATTCTAGGCATATACTAATTATTTTGCGAAACAAGTTTGACCCGGCGGAAATTCTAGACATGCGCTAATAAATATAATATTTTGCGACACGGCATAAATCCTGAGCCGGCGGTAATGTTAAGCATGCGCTAGTTTTTTGCGAAACAAGTTTTTTTTTTTGGGACGTGTCATTGTGAAAGTGCTTAAAGGAAAATGGAAAAGTATGTTGGAGTTTGGGTGTTGGTGGAGGGAACAGTTATAATTCATCTAAAATACTGTAATTTCTGTTAAAAAAAAGGGGCAGATAAATATAAGAATATAATTCTTCCATCTGCTCCTTTCTGATCATGGAAATGTATAAGAAAGAAAAACAAAAAAAACAATGACAGTGTCAATTGTACGTGGCTTGTAAATATGCATTTTCATGAAAGGAATAAAAATAAATGATGATGATGATGATGAAATGATACAAAACACCAAACACGAGTTTGACCCGGCAGTAATTCTAAACAGGCGCATACTATATACCCGGCGGCAATTCAAGGATATACGGTAATTAGATGACCATAGTAACTAGTATATCATGCAAAAGGGCATGTTGCAACCATTGAAATACTTTGTATATTTCAAGACTTGCGGTCATTTGAAAACATCACTGCACATCATAATGGCGACTACAGTTTCCATCTTAAAGATAAAAAAAAAAAAATATTTGAGAATGTCTGGCGGGCCAGAATTAAGCCGCAGGCTCCACTCCTGGTGGTGCCCTTACGTCAATTCCTTTAAGTTTCAGCTTTGCAACCATACTTTTTAATAATGAATGAGGGAAAAACGGAAATTTTAGTTTTTGGGTCCGGCCCTCACTGACTTGGGACCATTGCAAAATGATGTGCGTCCCAAAGTCACCAGCCTTGGCGTCACTATAGACAGCCATTTTAAACTAGACAAACAAGTCAATGGCGTTTTTTATCACCTTCGTCTTTTAGTAAAGGTTAAACCCGGGTCTGCTCTAATGTCACATGGTATAATCCCGCTTCCGCCATCCTAGTCACTGCCATTGTGTCCTTGGGCAAGACACTTTTACCCACCTGCTCCCAGTGCCACCCACACTGGTTTAAATGTAACTTAGATATTGGGTTTCACGAGAAAAAGCGCTATATAAATATAATTCACTTCAAAATTCACTGCTCACTGCTCCCCTCATCTCCCAAGGGATGGGACAAGGGGACGGGTCGAATCCAGATAGTAATTTAACTACACTATTTTTAGTACTTTATCTTTTAACTTTAAATCCCGCTTCCGCCATCCTAGTCACTGCCATTGTGTCCTTGGGCAAGACCCTTTTACCCACCTGCTCCCAGTGCCACCCACACTGGTTTAAATGTAACTTAGATATTGGGTTTCACTATGTAAAACGCTTCGAGTCACTAGAGAAAAGCGCTATATAAATATAATTCACTTCACTTCACAAATGTCGGAGTTTTGCTCGACAAAAGTCCCAATTTTGTAAGCAAACTTTATAATTTTTTGCACTAGAAAAAGCGCTATATAAATATAATTCTCTTCAAAATTCACCGCTCACTGCTCCCCTCATCTCCCAAGGGATGGGACAAGGGGACGGGTCAAATCCAGATAATAATTTAACTACACTATCAGTAGTACTTTATCTTCTAACTTTAAACTCGTATCCTTCCCCTATTCACACAATACAACATTCAGAAGTTGATCATATTTCTTTTTCATAACATGAGAAAAAAAAACAGTTGATTTAAAATCACATATTTTCATCACCATGATTTTAACGTTTTTTTTTTATACAGAAATATAATTACGAGAGGTGGGAATCTTTCACCACCTCACGATTCGATTAGAAATCTGTTATTATTTATGTGTATTGATGTAGGGCTGGACTACTGCAATGCACTTTATGCTGGCATTAGCCAAAAAGCTCTCTCCCGGTTGCAGTTAGTACAGAACGCGGCAGCAGGACTTTGAACAGGGGCCAGGAAACGCCAGCATATAACCCCAATTCTTCAGAGTTTGCACTGGCTACCTGTTCATTTTAGAATTGATTTTAAAACATTGCTGTTTGTTTTTAAATCTTTACATGGACTGGCACCTCAATATAGAATAGAATAGAATAGAGTTTTATTGTCATTATTGCAATGAACAGGTTCAAAGAAAACGAAATTGGAGCAGCTCCTCCTAAGGTGCATATACAATATGGTAGTATAAATAGTAAAAAAAAGATAAAGATGACATATGTATATGTATATGTATATGTATATGTATCCACACAGATGCATATCTAGATAGATAGATAGTACTTTATTTATTCCGTCAGGAGAGTTCCTTCAGGAAAATTACAATTTTCAGCACAATCCCATTCAAGTTCAGACAAACATTACAGGGAGACAGAACAGGATCGCTGACGGGTCTGCCAGCTTCCAGCGCCCCTTACAAAAAAGATGACATACAGGTAAACGGGGGGGAGGGGGGGAGAAAAGAATGAAAGATTAAAATAAAATAAAATAAAATAAAAATCGGTCTTAGCCTGGGCCCTGGAGTGGGGGTGCAGACTGAGGCCAAGGGGAAAAAAAACAAAAAAAAAACGACGACTCATAGCCATAGTACACATCCCTCTTCCATGTGTGTAAGAGGGAAACATCAAACATCAAAGAACACAGAGGACATTAAGGACATTAAAGCAGCAGATACAACCAGACACTTTTACATACAGCTATGAATAAAAAGTAAATTAAAGCTGCAAGCAGCGTTGGTCGGGTCCGCCTTTGGCCGCTGCCCGCCGTGTCCCGAGTCCCGATCTTAGTCAGACCTACATAGAAGTTTTTGTTTCATCACTCTACGACATTCCTAACAGAATTTACAAGCAGTTTTGTCAGTTTTTTTTTCTTAGGGGGCGCTAGAACCCAATTGTCATTGTTGGGGTTTGTTTTTTTATTGGATGGCAATTTTCACCAGTCCTGATGTGTGTGTAAAATTTGGTGAGTTTTGAAGCATGTTAAGGGGGTCAAATTACAGATTGGCGTTTCTGGATGTTGTTGATAAATGGCTTTCGCTTGGCATAGTATAGCTTTAACTTGCACTTTGAAGCTTTTTAAGGGGGCCAAATATCAGTTCAAAGAGGCAAAAAAGGCATTTTTTGCTAATATTTTGTTTTGAAGGGGTTTTTGCCAACTTCCTGTTGATTTTAGGTATAGAAGTGTTTTATTGGAAATTTAGGTCTAAGTCAGACCTACATAGAGGTTTTTGTTTCATGCCATCGTCTGCTGGGGTGGAGGGAGCATGGCCAGAGACAGAAGCAGACCCAAAAAAGCAACCAAGACAGCCGACTCCACTCTCGGCCAGTGTCCAGTCCGCATGGATGAGCGAGGATACGTCCAAGGTGACTGAGGTGTCCGACACCTGCTCACCCAGTCAAGACACCGCGAAGCCTCTCCGTCCCAGTAGCTCAGTGCTAGCTCCACAGCCCTGTCCCCTCATCCGCATCTCCTCCAGTACATCCAAACAGACTCTGGTGTAGCAGAGACCCTGCAGCTGGTCTCCATGGCCAAAAGGCTCCCGGGAGGCAGATCCAGAAGTCCACAAAAAAAGCACCACAGAGGTCACGAAAGTGGCACCCCTTGTCACACAGTCCCAAAGGGTCCCGGACCAAAATGTTAAAAAAAATATAATACCACATGAAAACAAGAGGGAAACACAAAAGGATGACACAAGAGCACAGAGCTCCTGCCTACAGCAGCCATCTTGGGAAAAAAAAAAAAATGCATATGAATACATATACACACATACATAAAACATTATTGCACATTGTAGTCCGAAAAAATAGAAAAACATTTAAACATTACACATGAGGACATGATGGACATATTGTGCTCACTCAGTGCCTGTTTAATGCTTTTATGGCTCTTGGGTAAAAGCTATTTTTTAGTCTATTGGTGCTCGCTTTTAGCACCCTGTAGCGTCTGCCTGAGGAATATATATCTCGGACCTCATCCAAATTTACATCCCTGCGCGCGCTCTGAGGTCCGAGAGCCAGCTCCAGCTCGTGGTGCCCAAGACCAGACTTAAGACCAGGGGGAGACAGGGCCTTCTCTGTGGTCGGCCCTAAGCTCTGGAACACTCTGCCCCCTCCATGTTCAAACTGCTTCCACAGTGGAGTGTTTTAAGTATTCTTTGGCTTTTAACACTACTTGAGTTGTGTGGTCCTCTGTTGTCCTCTGTGTTTTTTATACACTTTGATTTCTATTTTACTGTTTTAATTGATTTTACCCTCTAAAATCCGGGAGGAACTCAAAGTAAAGCCGCTGCTCCTCCACATGGAGAGGAGCCAGATGAGGTGGTTCGGGCATCTGGTCAGGATGCCACCCGAACGCCTCCCTAGGGAGGTGTTTAGGGCGAGTCCAACCGGTAGGAGGCCACGGGGAAGACCCAGGACACGTTGGGAAGACTATGTCTCCCGGCTGGCCTGGGAACGCCTCGGGATCCCCCGGGAAGAGCTGGACGAAGTGGCTGGGGAGAGGGAAGGCTGGGTTTCCCTGCTTAGGCTGTTGCCCCCGCGACCCGACCTCGGATAAGCGGAAGATGATGGATGGATGGAAAATAGTTTTTAATCATATTTGTTTTTATCGGTTTTATATTTATTTATTTTTTGTTTTTATTCAGTCATTGGTGGAGCATAATATATATGTATATATATATATACTTTATTTTATTTTATTTATTTATTTATTTTATTTTTTACAATTGTTTTTAACACGGCTGTGCAGCACTTTGGAAACGTTATTGTTGTTTAAATGTGCTATATAAATAAAGTGGATTGGATTGGATTGGACTTAACGGGCCGCGTTTATTTGCCCAGGTCTGCTCTAATGTCACATGGTATAACCCCCCCCCCCCCCCAACAATTACTTTGAGCCACCTGCGCTCATTGTCTTTCTTTTTAAAGGCTCTCACGCGCCTCCATCAGTTAGAGATTCTCAACCGGAAGCTCATTGTGGAGTTTGCAAAAGGCCAGGATAATATCACAGTGTTAAAGGACCCACCTGTGACAGAAAGGTACGTGACCGCACTGACAAGCCAACGTTCCATTGTTCTCAGATTGACATATTTAATATCCCGGCTCGCATCTGTTTATTTCTTCCTCGCAGTAATAAGCATGACGTAGAAGCCAAGAACAAACAGGAAACGAAGCAGCCAAATGTTCCTCTTATAGAGACCGGCATCGCTCCAAGTCTTGGGTGAGTAACGTGTGTGTGTGTGGTTGTATCAGTTTTTTGTCGGTTTGTAAGTTCATGTTACGGTTGGGTATGCTTTGCTCAAGTACTTGCCAACCCTCCCGATTTTCCCGGGAGACTCCTGAAGTTTAGTGCCCTTCCCGAAAATCTCCCTGGGCAACCATTCTCCCGATTTCCACTCGGACAATAATATTGGGAACGTGCAATAAAGGCACTGCCTTTAGCGTTCTCTACAACATGTCGTCACGTTCTCTTTTCCTCCATATAAACAGCGTACTGGCCAAGTCACATAATATATGCGGCTTTCACACACACAAATGCGAATGCCATGCATACTTGGCCAACAGCCATACAGGTCACAGTAAAGGTGGCCGTGTAAACAACTTTAACATTGTCAAAAAATATGCGCCACACTGTGAACCCACACCAAACGGCATAGCTCGGTTGGTAGAGTGGCCGTGCCAGCAACTTGAGGGTTGCAGGTTCGATTCCCGCTTGTGCCATCCTAGTTACCGCCGTTGTGTCCTTGGGCAAGACACTTTACCCACCTGCTCCAACTGCCACCCACACTGGTTTAAATGTAACTTAGATATTGGGTTTCACTATGTAAAGCGCGGGCTTCACGGTGGCAGAGGGGTTAGTGCGTCTGCCTCACAATACGAAGGTCCTGCAGTTCTGGGTTCAAATCCAGGCTCGGGATCTTTCTGTGTGGAGTTTGCATGTTCTCCCCGTGACTGCGTGGGTTCCCTCCGGGTACTCCGGCTTCCTCCCACTTCCAAAGACATGCACCTGGGGATAGGTTGATTGGCAACACTAAATTGGCCCTAGTGTTTGAATGTGAGTGTGAATGTTGTCTGTCTATCTGTGTTGGCCCTGCGATGAGGTGGCGACTTGTCCAGGGTGTACCCCGCCTTCCGCCCGATTGTAGCTGAGATAGGCGCCAGCGCCCCCCGCGACCCCAAAAGGGAATAAGCGGTAGAAAATGGATTTGTAAAATTTGGTTATGCTCAGTACCTTACTGGGTAGGTTAACCCTCAAACCGGAGCTGATTGTGATTGGTGATCGGGATCAATTTCAAGTTAATCAGCATATTTAGTTGATCAAACATGGCGGAAATCCCGCTCCCTTTAAACATCGCGATCCAGTTCTGTTGCAAAGATTTCATCTAATGTAAACAAGGCCTGCTCAGTGGCCTCGTGGTTAGGTAGGTCGTGAGTTCAAACCCTGGCCAAAGACCATTAAAAAAGGGGGGTTGGAATTGGGGGTTAAATCACCAAAATGATTCCTGGGCGCTTGCCACCTTGGGGCGGTATAGCTCGGTTGGTAGAGCGGCCGTGCCAGCAACTTGAAGGTTGCAGGTTCGAATCCCGCTTCCGCCATCCTAGTCACTGCCATTGTGTCCTTGGGCAAGACACTTTTACCCACCTGCTCCCAGTGCCACCCACACTGGTTTCAATGTAACTTAGATATTGGGTTTCACGAGAAAAAGCGCTGTATAAATATAATTCACTTCAAAATTCACTGCTCACTGCTCCCCTCATCTCCCAAGGGATGGGACAAGGGGACGGGTCAAATCCAGATAGTAATTTAACTACACTATTTTTAGTACTTTATCTTTTAACTTTAAATCCCGCTTCCGCCATCCTAGTCACTGCCATTGTGTCCTTGGGCAAGACACTTTTACCCACCTGCTCCCAGTGCCACCCACACTGGTTTAAATGTAAAAAAAAAAAAAAATTAGATATTTGGTTTCACGAGAAAAAGCGCTGTATAAATATAATTCACTTCAAAATTCACTGCTCACTGCTCCCCTCATCTCCCAAGGGATGGGACAAGGGGACGGGTCAAATCCAGATAGTAATTTAACTACACTATTTTTAGTACTTTATCTTTTAACTTTAAATCCCGCTTCCGCCATCCTAGTCACTGCCATTGTGTCCTTGGGCAAGACACTTTTACCCACCTGCTCCCAGTGCCAACCACACTGGTTTAAATGTAAAAAAAAAAAAATGTAGATATTGGGTTTCACGAGAAAAAGCGCTATATAAATATAATTCTCTTCAAAATTCACCGCTCACTGCTCCCCTCATCTCCCAAGGGATGGGACAAGGGGACGGGTCAAATCCAGATAGTAATTTAACTACACTATCTGTAGTACTTTATCTTTTAACTTTAAACTTGTATCCTTCCCCTATTCACACAATACAACATTCAGAAGTTGATCATATTTATTTTTCATAACATGAGAAAAAAAACCCATTTGATTTAAAATCACATATTTTCATCACTATGATTTTAACGTTTTTTTTTTATACAGAAATATAATTACGAGAGGTGGGAATCTTTCACCACCTCACAATTCGATTAGAAATCTGTTATTATTTATGTATATTGATGTAGGGCTGGGCAATATATATACTCGATATATCGATATACTCGATATATCGATATACGCGATATATCGATATACTCGATGTATCGCGTGTTTGTCCCTGTGCGATATAGAAAATGACTATATCGTGATATTCGAGTATCCGTTCTCACGCAGTTGCTTTTAGCTGCGGGCATTACACTACAGCAGGGGTGTCAAACTCAAATCCAGTGGGCCAAAATTTAAAACGGAACAAAGCCGCGGGCCAAAGTTGAACAAATTAACCTTTTAATAGGGACCCAAACAAGTTTTGCAATGAATATTTAACAAGCAAGGCTTAAATAGGGCAGCACGGTGGTACAGGGGTTAGTGCATCTGCCTCACAATACGAAGGTCCTGAGTAATCCTGGGTTCAATCCCCGGCTCGGGAGCTTTCTGTGTGGAGTTTGCATGTTCTCCCCCGTGACTGCGTGGGTTCCCTCCGGGTACTCCGGCTTCCTCCCATGGAACAGGCAGAGCTTATATAACGTAACAGTGCAAAAAACAAATAAAAAAACATAAGTGGTATATTAAATAAAATCAAATTTAAAACATTTATGCCTCTTTTCTATTTGTAGCCTTTTGAGGTAAATATCAACATTAACTTTTTCCACAGGCTAATAAATTAAAAAAATAAAATAAAAAATGAGGTGGGTGGGGTTTGGTGGTAGCGGGGGGTGTATATTGTAGCGTTCCGGAAGAGTTAGAGCTGCAAGGGATTCTGGGTATTTGTTCTGTTGTTTTTATGTTGTGTTACGGTGTGGGTGTTCTCCCGAAATGTGTTTTGTCATTCTTATTTGTGAATTGTGAAGTGAAGTGAATTATATTTATATAGCGCTTTTCTCAAGTGACTCAAAGCGCTTTACATATCCATCCATCCATTTTCTACCGCTTATTCCCTTTTGGGGTTGCGGGGGGCGCTGGCGCCTATCTCAGCTACAATCGGGCGGAAGGCGGGGTACACCCTGGACAAGTCGCCAACACAGATAGACAGACAACATTCACACTCACATTCACACACTAGGGCCAATTTAGTGTTGCCAATCAACCTATCCCCAGGTGCATGTCTTTGGAAGTGGGAGGAAGCCGGAGTACCCGGAGGGAACCCACGCATTCACGGGGAGAACATGCAAACTCCACACAGAAAGATCCCAAGCCTGGATTTGAACCCAGGACTGCAGGACCTTCGTATTGTGAGGCAGACGCACTAACCCCTCTGCCACCGTGAAGCCCGCGCTTTACATAGTGACACCCAATATCTAAGTTGCATTTAAACCAGTGTGGGTGGCACTGGGACAAAAAGTTGTCCTTTCTGTACAATACCACATGAAAGTGGTTGGTTTTTGGCATCTAATTCATCCAGCTTCCATACACTTTACAAGAAAAACATTGGCGGCAAATTCCGTAGCTTGCTTGATTGACATTCACGGCACCCGAGGGTCTTGTGAGATGACGCTGGCTGCTGCCAGTTCATTATTATGAAAAAATGACAGAGAGGAAGGCGAGAAACACTTTTTATTTCAACAGACTTTCGCGTCGTCCCTTCCGTCAAAACTCTAAAGGCCGACTGCACATTTCCTGTCTTCACAATAAAAGCCCTGCTTCATGCTGCCTGCGCTAACAAAATAAGAGTCTCGGAAAGCTGGCGTGCACAAGTGATGTGCACGCCAGCTTTCTGAGGGATCGCTTGTCCACGCCAGTTTTCCGAGACTCTGTATTTAGTTAGCGCAGGCAGCATGAAGCAGGACTTTTATTGTGAAGATAGGAAATGTGCAGTCGGCCTTTAGAGTTTTGACGGAGAGTCTGTTGAAATAAAAAGTGTTTCTCGCCTTCCTCTCGGTCAAATTTTCATAATAATGATCTTGCAGCAGCCAGTGTCATCTCACAAGACCCTCCGGTACCGTGAATGTCATTTAAGTGACGTCTTGGTGAAGATTGATGATCACTCATTTTTAGGTCTATTTTTTTTAAAAGCCTGGCTGGAGATCGACTGACACACCCCCCGCGGTCGACTGGTAGCTCGCGATCGACGTAATGGGCACCCCTGGCCTAGCCCTAGTGATTGATTGATTGATACTTTTATTAGTAGATTGCACCGTTCAGTACATATTCCGTACAATTGACCACTAAATGGTAACACCCATGGTAAGCATGGTATGCACATTGATGCAGTTTTGGATTTATTTTTGTTTCACTAAATAAGCGTCTGTCCCTTGCAACTTCTGAAAACAGTGCATTTGTATTAAGACATTCCCATCACTTTTATTAAATGATTGAAAATGCGTGCATAACTGGAACTTAACATAAAGGAGGTGGTCTGACGTGTTGTCGAGGTGACTCGCTGCAGTCAGCCAAATTTTACAACTGTATTTTTATAATAATAATGAACTCAGAGTTTCATGGCTGCAACACGTGCCAAAGTAGTTGGGAAAGGGCATGTTCACCACTGTGTTACATCACCTTTTCTTTTAACAACACTCAAGAAAACGTTGGGGAACTGAGGAAACTAATTGTTGAAGCTTTGAA